>NC_079891.1:899636-907136 GCF_024868665.1 Triplophysa rosa
CGACTCATTTTGATGGCAGTCGTATAATCAGATGCGATCAGCCCTACATGATTTACTCACTATGAAGAGCACTTAAAGAGGGTGTTTAAAACACTCGGTGAAGGGAGCAATGAAAAACAATGTCAATATCTCGATCTGAAGGGAGTAAACACGCTGTGTTCGCCCACAACATCTTCGAGTTTATCTCAAAAGAGCCGCGTGTGCTCTGTTATAATCCATTCAGCCCTTTTTAATGTAGCTGAAGCTTCAAGCTTTAATTGCTCCGGTAGGAAATGTCTTCTTTAAGTATCAGGCATAATTAAATGTGTTTTATTATATAATTAACTCTACTGCATGAACATGTGATCTGATAAATATCAGCCGTGGGCACGCGCACCTGCAGTATGTGATGTTACAGTAGTATATGCTGTAAATGTGTTCAGTTTGTCATTTGTGTTGAGCATGAAACAGATCTGCTGTGTTTCTACCTATAGAGATAGAGCGATTCATGCAGAAACACGCAGAACTGAACGCTACAGCTGGAGATGTGCTTCACAAACAGATGCAGCGCCGCTCCACACACGCTGCATTATTCAAAGCAGCCTGCAAACAAAACCATGATGAATGTTTTCCTTCCAGCCTGCTGCACACACACACACACGCACACGCACACGCACGCGCACGCGCACGCACACGCACACACACACAACAAACGCCTTTAAAATCTATAACAATACATTTACACACTGGCAGCTTCAATAGACTGAATTCACGGCGGCAGGTACTGACTGGACACTTTGTCCTCTCGGTCTGTGTCTGATAGTGATGTTCAGGCTCTTATTTTGAGTCCTCGTGGGCTGTGAAGCACTCAGAAAACTCTAATGCCATGTAACAGTGCAGGAGCCATAAATCACAGGATGAGCTGAAGAGAAACATCGGACCGTGAACCTTGAACCCCAAAACACCCCGCCACAGCTTCCATCATGACATCGGTTCACACACACACACACACAAACGCACAAAAACACGCACACACTGTTGTACTGTGAGATATGTGTGTATGGGAATAGAATGTTTATAGAGACACAAATCACCTGTGTGTGCGAGCGTGCGTGTGTTATAACACACAAAGAAATGAAATGATGTGTGATTTCACATGATTTCACAGTAAGATGACATGAATTATATACATTTAATTTAAAAGACACTATAATTGATACTTAAACACTTCTTGGGGGCAGTCGATGTCTAATGGTTAGAGAGTGGGACTCGTGACCAGAAGGTTGCCGGTTGGATCCTCAGGGCCGGGGGGTAACGACTGAGGTGTCCTTGAGCAAGGCACCTGACCCCTACTTGCTCCAGTGATAGCTGCCCACTGCTCCGGGTGTACGTGTGGTCACCACTTGCTGTGCGTGTGGTCACTACTCTCTGGATGGGTTAAATGCAGAGGTCACATTTCGGGTATGGGTCACCATATCTGACTCATAGGTCACTTCACTTCACTTGTTTTATTAGATTCAACTTTTATCTGTTGTTTTGATGAATATTTAAAGGAATATTTTTGTATAATTTCCATGTCATAACTGCAGTGCATTCTGGGATTGTCAGATCTGTGAAGGACGCTATGAACTGATGGTGTCTATCTAGCGTGCTCAGCATAGGGTGCAGTACTACAGTACTAGTCAGCGTGCTTCAGAAAGTTTATGGGAAAGTGTTTTACGTGACACACAAACACTGCTGATGCTGAAGTCTCCGGTGAGTGTTCAGACAATCCATTTCTGAAACGCATCAGATGAAGGCTCGGCTCAATATTCAAGAGAAAAATCTAGCGCGGTAAACAGATCAATAGGTCTCGTTTCCCTTTGGACAAGTGTTAATTAAACGGAGAATTTCATTAAAAATGAAACATAAGACATAATGAGTGTGTATTATTGGACGTGATCTGTCCTTGAGGGGCTGTGTGAAGGAGATTGTGATTCATTTAAATGTAAGACTAATGAAAGCGAGCTGTGCCATCAATAACACTTTCAATATTTCATGTCATGGAGGTGTTGAACACACATCACAATGATTCATTACAGCTGCGCTGGCGTTCTGTGAAACGCATCTGAGACACAACTGAGAACTCCATCAGATCTCCTGAGCGTGAACATTTAACATTGAACATATAAACAGCACATGAATACACATCCATTACACTGAATGAACACACAACAGCTCCTGATGTCCTGAGCGCTCTCACAGATGAATGATACGCTGGACATGCCAGACCAGCTCAAGGTGACTCAGTCTCTCAGTGGATGTGATGCAGTCGATATGTCACCCGACACAGACGTCTTACCACCGATGTCATCAATATCATCATTCATAAAGTCACCAGCGGTCACACGCTCACATGCAACTGGTTGAGACGGGTGAGAAACGTTAGCACAACATCAGAAGAACATTCAGTTGTGGTACAGTAATAAAGCTGACTGGATTGTGAAGTGGTGACATTACAGTGTTGAATAATAAAGATGATAAAGACACACTTTTGTTTGGGGATGTAAATGTGAGATATTTAAATGATGATTAAACAGGATTTACAGCGTAACGACGTGTAAGGGATAATGCACAGGCAGCCGGTTGTTATGGCAGAAATAATCCCCGACAGTGTGATCAGGACCCGACGCGAAGCGGAGGTGATAACAGCCGTCTGCTTGTACATTATCCCACTTATCACACGCCTACTTGCCACATGAGACAAAAACTGGACATGAAATGTGAATTTGACATATTTTATGAGCTCATTTTTACCGAATGCAGACCTTCTGCGAGGAAAAGCCGTTTACTTTTAAGGTAAGAAACGACGTTCAAACGTCACGAACATTCAATTCGGTTGAATCATTTGTAAATATAATGTCATATGTGTGTTATTAAAAGACATATTTATAGTTAATTTGAACCTGTCAAAATGATTTGCTGCATCCGGGTCACCGTGTGTTATTAGTTTGAGCGGTTGTTATCTGGGAATAACAAACCTTGGAGTGTCGCGAATGGCCAATCAGAATCAAGCATTCCAACCAGCCGTGTAATACGTAATAAAAATGTACCTCTACAATACATATCTGTAGCTAAAGGGAAACAATATATAAAGTTTGGGGAATTAAGAGTAAGGGAAATTATAATATTTCTGAGGGAACTGCATGCCATATAAACATCCAAATCAAACCGCTCTTGAACTACTTGATTATCGTCTCAAAAGATCAACATTGACTTTGCACATTTTACACATTAAAACTCATCACAATAACTCATAGTGACCAACAATCCTACAATCAACCAAAGAAAAATGAATCCTAAAGTCAAAACGCTGTCAAATCTACAGTTGACAGACAGTCTGCGTGCTTCATTCGTGCACAAAAACTGAACACATCATTTCCCCCTATTTCATGTTTGCTATGATAATAAAATAAGAACCCGTACTTAATTAATATCCACAGTAGCCTATTTATGGGTACATTGTGATTATAAGTGTATGTTCACGATAAGATTGTTGTATAGCAGACTGCAGGTCATGCGTACCACGTTATATTAAAATACGTAGTTACCCCTTAGTTTTAAAATACTTACAGTATAAATACTTTTTGAATTTCCTGACTTATTTATTCCCCAAACTTTGCATATTGTTCCCCTTTACCTACAGATGTGTGCTATAGATGTGCATTAATGTTACAATTAGCTGTAAATTCTGTTTAATTATGCGGTATTGCGGGCCGTAATGTAAAGCGGTACCTTTAAAACTAAAAACAGATCAAAGTGTACAATGCTCTCATTAAACAATGTAAAAGACACAATATGTGGAAGTATCTTGTTCTGTTTTAATACACATCTCAATATGTGTTGTGTTGTGTGAGGGATATAATGTCAGTCAGGTTTATTACCATAACAAACTCTGAAAGTTCATTGTGAAATTCATTTAAAGCACTGAAGCGCGAGTGAAAGTCTCCTCACTGACAACATGAAAAACACATGAATTGTTATGACAACCCACAGACATACACATGTCCTTATGGATATTACAGAATGTACTACTTAATTTAGTGTAACGAAGTTTACAAAAGTGTACTTTAAAGCAAATGTGACAGTAGTAAACTTCAAACAGGAACTAGTTTATGACCGTTACGGTGCTGGAGTAAACAGGCAGAAAGCAGATCCAAGTGCGGACAACAGTTCAACAACAAAAAGCAAATAAACAAGAGAACAACAAAATAAAGAACCACTAGGGCCACAGAACACCTCATAACACAAACAATCACCAAAACCCACACTGCCCTGCTGAAAAAACAGCATATGCTGGGCTAGGTATGGTTTGATGCTGGTTTGACCAGCTTAAACCACTTATGACCAGCATCAAAACATACCAAACCAGCACGTGTTGGTTTTTTCAACAGGGTGGGTTTAAATAGACAAACTAATCAAGGTAACAGGACACAGGTGAACACAATCATGGCGGAGCAATAAAGCAATACAAAATGGCGGACAAGGAGGATCCAACACAGGGTTAAGTGACAGAATGGAGATGTTAGAGGATGGATTTGGTAGTTTGCATGCAGAGGAGTCAGGGATATCATTGTGTAAGCTGGAGGAGCTGAACACGCAGCGCCCGCGGATAACTGAGCCCTGATGAATCTGTGTGTGTGTGTGTATGGTTTTTCTCCGAAAAATCTGAATGTACACAGGGTGTACACTGAACACTCTAAAGAATATTGTGTAGACTCAACAAAAAAATGAACGCAACAGTTACATCAATATTTTTGAGTTGTGACAACTTCTAACAAAATTAAGTTCATCCAACAAACTACATTGGGTCAGACAGATGACTTTTTTCTCTTAAATGAAAAGTATTTTTAAGAAACACCAACTTAAATATTGTTGCTCATTATTGAAATTAAGTTGTTCAAACTTTTTTTAAATACTGATTTAATCAAAGACACTGGTTGCAAATACACTTTTTTATTTTATATCTCAACTTACAAAATTCTCAATAACAATTAAAAGCAAGAGCTGATTGTGCCCATAGCATCTCCAATGAGATGCCTTTTGAGTAAAACAGCCTTTGTGGTCATTTTCTTTGAGCCTAACCATAGCCTAAGCAAATGCTCTATCCTTCAGGACAATGGTAACTCCATAAACATAACCAAAACCCCTTTAAATGCCAAGAGAACAAAATATTAAACATTATGCTGTTCTCGTCTTGATAAAAATCCATAAATAACTCTGTATTTCTACATTAACTCTCATTATCCAGTACCATGCAAAGCATGATGGGAAATTGAGATCCTCAGCAATGCTATACTTTGATACAACAAGCATCAGTCATGTACCCTCAACTATAATAGAATAAGTTGACTGAACATGAACGAATTTATTTTACGCTTTTCAAACACTTGACACATAGGGGCGGTTTCCCGGACAGGGATTAGTTTAAACCAGGACTAGGCCTTGGTTAAATTAGGATACTTAAGTCGTTTTTAAAAACTTTCGTTACAAAAAAACATTACTGGTGGGCATCTTGAGACAAAACAATCCCACTGATACATTTTAAGATATGTCAGTGCAAGTTGTTTTCGATTAAGACACCTCTAACATTTAAATTAGTCTGGGACTAGGTTTAAGCCCTGTCCGGGAAACTGCCCCATAGAGTTTGAACTTGTTTAATCCGGAACTCAAATGGTGTTGAAAAATTAAGTTATCTAGCTAATTACTTTGAGTTACTGCAACTTAAATATTGTCGTAAACATAACATAAACACAGATTTTTAGGTTAAACTTACACAAAATATTAAGCATAAGTAATTATCAACATTAATAAGTCAGCACATCTCATCAAAATAGAGTTTCACACTTAAAAGTTTTAATTATACCAAAAATTTCGATTTTTGACTTGCACCAATTCATTAAATTAAGTTGTGCCAACAGAAGCCATGGATTATTTTTTAGAGTGAACAGTAGGTCTGCCATTTAAAAGAAAGAAGAAGAAGAAAATGGATGACACACTAAACAAGAGACAGAGTGCGTCTCAATCAGCTCCCTTGTTCACTAGTCAGGGCACTGACCAGGGAGTCGGGCATTTTAAGGTCCGTCTCATTCGAAAAACTCTTCCAGTGCACTGATTATGTTCGTTCCCTAAAAATTCCCTCAATGCAACGCAAAAGTCAGGGAGCATCGATGCTCACTTTGTTTCCTTACTGGAAATCACGTGATGTTTTTTGAAGCCGTTTAACTGAAATTGCATGAGCCAACTTGATAAACTTAATGAAACGCAACAGAACTTTTGAAAAGATAAAGGTTAATTTATTTTATGCATAAACACACATTGCTAGACAGGCAGGGAACACAATCTACTTTTGAATTTAATAATCAACCAAATTTGTGCACGGATATGTGACACAATAATTCAAGTGTTTCTAATATGTATTTTAACCGTTATTAAAAAAAATAAAGACGCACACACAGACCGGGGTCGTGACAATGACTACATGTTTTCATTTGTACTGTACTGCAACTACACTACAAGTCAATTTACATATACAATATATTTTATAGACTGAGATAAACAAACAAAGTAAGACGAAGAAGTTCAGAAGAAGTATTAATAGTATTAACAAATAAAGTTCTTCTTTTTGTTAGGGTCATTACACATGATTTATGGATATTGTAGGTTAAAAAGTTAATTTAAGAGTAAACTAATAATTTAAAGTATAGATAAAATGTAAAAAATGTCATCCAAGTAAAAACGACCCAAAATGTCGTTTGAGCACGTAGCTTATTACGACAACAGTTCACGTTTTAAATTGAAGCGCCCTCTAGAGATTATGAATAAATGTTTGTGGATTCAAAGATATTTTAAGAGCACCCAAGCCCAATCCCACACCTTACCCCAAACATAACCACCTCTCAAGCATCAAACACAACACACGAGTAAAAGTACAGTCACATGCATTAATTCCATAAAATGAACAAAACAGTATAAGCGTATAAACAAGGGAGGGCCAGATCTCCTCTGACGCGTCACAGCTGCACTCAGTGACTTCATCATATTAAAGTGATGAAGTTTAAGATTCTCAACGGTCCATGGGTTTTATTCAGTTTGATATTTGTGGGTCTTTTATATTTCTATGGTCTGGGTGATTCTGGGTGTCAGGAGATGGACATTAGACCTGAATTAAAAGAGCCGCTCGTTTCACAGGTCACAATCCAACCGTTGAGACACACACACACTTCACTGGCCGCTCGACTCGACTCGACTCGACTCCGTCCGGCTCACTCGTTCACACATTAATTGGTGGATGAGAGCGTGGAGCTCAGGAATAAATGGGAAGAGTTCTTGTCTGTGGCTCGCGGGTGTATTTATTTCTGTGCTTGTTAGTGGTGTAAATTGTCTGGTGAGGCCTCCGGGGACATTCGCTGGAAACAGGTGTTTACTTAACCCAAGTCTACAAATTGGCTTTGAGGGGAGAGAATTTCAGTGCACAGAGAG
>NC_079891.1:912136-1006281 GCF_024868665.1 Triplophysa rosa
TCCACCTCTGTATCTGTCCTGTCCGTCATGTTGCACTATTATCTACACAGATCTGTGTGTCTATGTTCTCCTTATTCTATCATGTTGTTTTGCATGTATTATTATTCTTTTAATGCTCATTTCCTTAATTTGACTGTTTTGTTGTTTTCTTTCTATTTTAAAGTGTTTTTGCAAACTGTCAGAAGACAATCTTACAAAGCATTTCACTGCATGTTGTACTGTGTATGGCTGTGTACCTGTATGTGACAAATAAAACTTGAAACTTGCTTTTAGAAAGTGCAAGAGGACCTCTGGTAGTTTTCTTTAACACATTTATGTGCCATTTTAAATGCAACGTTTAAAACTTCAGGTTACAAATTGATTAAGATATGTTCCAGGGTTTTAGGGAAGTGTTGTCTTATATTGTTATATTACTCTTATTTTATTACTCTTTGAATTAGTCAGTAAAATCAAGCAACACTTACAGTACTAACATTTTATATTTTTATATCAATTTTCTAAATTTTTCCAAATTTTTGGACCGTACAAATCCATGTGATTTTTATTTTCACCATAAATCTTTCTTATTAGTCATCCTTTATGTTTGTNCACTGGGTTTTGCAAATATCTAACCAGTAAAACGTATAAAAACGTGTTGACAACAGAGCATGTAATCATTTAAAAAGTACAATGTTTTTTCCATTTCATTAAAAAACGGTGAATTTGGACATACAAGGTTTCAGAAGGACAGCGACGATATAGAATAATACAAAACAGAAAAATGAGAGTTACATTATACATTTCATTACATAACATTTAATAATAAATATATTATATTACAGAATGCATGATATTATTGCAAATCTTCCATAAGATGCAAGATGTGGCTATGTTATGTGTACGAATAATTGTCTGTAAGATTTTAATCCGACGCACAAGCAGAGATTTGATCTACAATAAACAATAAGATAAAAAGAAGTTATTTTGTTCTGTTAAATCTAATAAACACATGGCAGAAGGAATTCAGTATATTTCACATCATCACATGATGCAGAAACAGATTCAGTTTTCTTAAATCTTGATCAATGTCAAAAGCATCATGACTGGAGACTGAAGCGGCACGAAACAACATGGTTGGGCATTTAATGGTCAATAGAATCAAATGAAATTCACTTCGTTCGAGAACAACAACAGCACAGAATGAAGAGAACATCAGCTCACAGAACCTCATTCATGAATCCAGAGCTGAACGAATCGCTCGTGAAACCATTCTAACGTGAATCGTCACATTGAATTGAATGCTACCATTTACATAAGAATGCTTTTCCGAACGATTTGCACAGAAATTCGTTCTGCTTGTGTTTCAATAATGAGAGTCATTATGTGAATGAAGATTGCCTGAAGCGGGAACACACAGTTCTGAATCCACATCACCTAAACTATCTTCTGGACTTCAGGCTCACACAAGTGTATGTTCACAACAAAACGTGTCCGTGTTAAAACAGAACTCAATGACATTCAGATCGCGATTCTGGATTCACCATTACAATATTCACAATATCTTAAACAAAATGTAAGAAATCAAACTGAAATTCAAATAACTGATTTACTTCCTTAACATCAACAATTTATAACTGAACAGATCTGAAAAATAAAACTCAGTTTTAACATGGAAATAAAACCAAGAAACTTCTCAAAACACAACTTAAAATATAAACAAATCATTAAAAAAATCAAATATGTTAATGCAGGTTAATTTAATAAAATGACTGTAAAAATATCACCACAGCTCTATGATATATATACAATGGTGTAACTTTGGTTTGAGAAGTGGGGGGGACACAAAATGGGGGGACACAAAATGGCGGAAAATGTTTTTGATTTGAATCCTATAACAAATTAAAAATACCTATGTTTTGCGTTGATTTTGATTGTTTAAATTGATTAAACCATGAAACCAAAAGGTGTTTTTATTGTGTAGCAAAAGTTGATGTTCATGAAGAGAAAATGCGAGTATTGACTGAGAAACGGAGGAAAACTTGGATTGTAAACCTGAATCTGCGGTCGGAAGGGGACGAGCCTGATGACTTTCTAAACTGCTTAACGAGGTTTAACGTACCTAAACAACGACCAGGGAAGCCCACGTTTCGGTCAAGCCTTGTCATAAACACTAACTGCTGTTAAAAGAACTAGTCCTTATCAAACGAAAAAAGTAATAAATCATGCGTCGCGTTTCTTCCCCATAGAAGTCCATTATAAGGAAACCGCTTAACATAGCCTGCCGAAACAACGTCCACGTAAAAACAAATATCTATTAAATTCAAATCAAAACCACGTGATTGAAAACAACCTTCTTTTTTAGCGTGTGCACGCGACCCGCGCATCGACACAGGCAGGCAGACTCTCTGTGTCCTGCTCGGTCTACTTCTCCGTGGCGATGACGGCGTGTGGTTAAAAAATCATTACAAACAAATTTGAAAGTGAGGGGGACATGAACGGGATTTTGAAAAGTGAGGGGGACATGTCCCCCCTATCCCCAGTGGAAATTACGCCCCTGTATATATATATAACACTTTTGTTCGGCAATATTTTGTGCCACAATATATCATGACACCCCTAAACACACGGAAACAACACTGAGTATTTACAGTGACACATTCACACTTCAATCCACAGTTTACATGCATTCATTAGATTATTAGAAATTGAAAATCATCAACAAAAACAGTAAACATCTGTAACCATTTACACCTCAGCAAACATTTACATTTTAATGTTCGGATTCACATATACATGTGACATGACTAATATTCTGTGTGTGGATGCAGCAGAATCAATGGAGAGTAAAAGAGTAAAACGGATGAGGAGGTTCGCCTGTAAACACACGTGTGTTCAGGATAGTGTCATCTCGGTTCATGTGTTCTATTACTGAAATCATCCATCAGTACAGTAAAACTGTCCCATCAACACACATCAAACACAATGACATTACCTTTATATGCTTCATATAGACTGGTTCCTGTTGGTGACCCTTACTGGTGTCAAGATGTTTCGTCTATTGAAGATGAACATCAAAACTAATGACATCTGCTGATAGAGCGACTGTCTGTTGACATGAATTAAACATCCGAGAATATTCTGTTAAATATTATTTGTGAGCCAACTGAAAAATGTGCTTCAGGACTTGTCAACATTTCAAACTACATCTTATTTATGACATCGGTAACACTTTACATTAAGGTTTCCTTCATAAAGCATTTGTAAATGTGTTCATTAATGATTAATAAATCATTTACAAATGCATTATAAAGCATTATGACTGCGTAAATAAAAAGGGATTACACTTTTCTTTACAGTGCACTTGCATGGGCTGTCAATACTTCTAAATATATGATTCACATCAGAGATGTAGCCTTGTGAGCATTCTGTTTCCACAATAAATAATAAATAAATGTTTTCTGGTTTTGATGAACTATTGGAAGTAATTGAATCATTAATAAAACATCGTAAACAAACAAGTTTACAACAACCTTTGTGCATTTAATGTTAAAAAGTGATCAAAAGTTTGATGAATTTATCTTGGTAAACAAGAAAAAACTGCTTTGGATAAGCAACATAATCTGAAGGCATTCTGAAGGGCATCGGGATTCGGATCAAGTAAGCAACATGGTTTGAAAAGTGACATAAGATATGAAATATACAATAATCAGAAAAACCAACGTAACACCATACAGTGTCCAGTCTGACAGCCTATCTAGCAAACAACATAAAGATAATAAAGAATCTGCTTTCGAGTCAAATAAATAATGAATAAATACATTTATTAACCATTATAACATGAGAGTTAAAAATGGCTCAGTATTTGTCAGGTATTTCGTTAGAATCCCCCTTTTTATTCATGCGGTCATAACAGCTTTATAATGCATTTGTAAATGACTTATTAATCATTATTGAACACATTTATAAATGCTTTATGAAGGGAACCCTAATGTAAAGTGTTACCATGACAACAATAACAAAGAACAATATACACAACAATGTCTTGCACAACAATTTTGTTAAGATGAAAACCTGGAAATAAAATAATTAAGATACACAAGCTTTTCATTTAGTAATGTAGTAATGTATATGAAGTTACACTGACAAAAGTCTTTTCAGTTATGATAATAAATCACTGTTGTGTTGTTACAGATCTCATTATGTCATTGTGAAGATCATTATGGGATGGCGTCTCTGTTTTAATCTAAAGAATGACACACAGATGATCACACAGAGCTGAAATCACAGTCACATGTGGAGGATTCAACTGTACACATGATGAATGACACACCGTAACGAGGAGGGTTTCACAGAATAAGCCAAGGAAGGGTTGCAGATCCATTTGCAGCTCTGAAGAAGTTTATTAAATGACAACAAAATAAAGATCAAAACAAAGAAACTCACACGGCAAACTGAGAACTAGAAGATCTTAACACCAGATTAACACAATACAACAGCTGACAAAGAGGACAATAATTAACACTGAACCAATAATCAAAGAAACTACAAGGAACTACAAAATGACACGAGGAAACAGGAACTCAGGAAAACAAACTAAAAGTCCACACAGCAGGAAAATCATCAAGAAATCCGAACACATCCAGTATGATCAAACACTCGTGCCGTGCTGTATCAGAACTCAACACCCTGTGAAATGATCACTGATTCTGATTGGTTCACACACTGAGAGACTGCTCTCTGATTGGTCCCTGACTGTAAAGCCCCGCCCCCACCACACTAGAATTTGTTCTCATGACCTTGAAGAATTATCCGCCTGTCTGTCTGTCACTGCTTTTTAAAGTTTTACACTATTTTTAATGATTATGTTGCCTTCGTTAACTCATCTCAACAGTCCTGTGATGTAACGAATGAATTTGTAAAACATTAATAAATGTAATCTCCAAAATAACATGATGACATCAAAGGAATGAATGAATGCATTATTAAACATTTGGCAACATGTTTTTTAATGTCTGTTTAAGTGTCTGATGGAGGACAGAGTGTCAAGAAAGACACGGCAGTTTCTTAAATGTCTTTTACGTCCATGACTCAAATATCTGAATATTTATCATGTCATGTATAAACATTCAGTTCAGTGTGTCCATCATCCAGAGAGGGTGGAGCATTAGAAGACAGTGTCTGAAATGATTAGAAATGAGGATGGATTGGAAATGATATGCATGTCAGACCTGAGGTGAACTGTCATTAGCGGCGTGTTTTTAACAGACGGTCTGCAGTGTGTTATCATGTCAAACGGTGGGGTTAGAAATGCTTGACTCATTTCTGATGTCAGCAGACAGATGAATGCGCTCATGGTGTGATGCCCAAATATGTAAAGACAGATGAGGTCGAGGGTGAAAATGAGCTGTGAAAACACACCATAAATCAAATTCAGAAGCGATGTTTGCTTGCAGTAGATCATGAACTGATGGAGACTCTGGTAAGGTTTGGAGGGCTGCTCATGTAAGACATGATTGAACTGGATTCAGTACTTGGTTCTTTTGACGCCTGTACACTTGTGGTGTGTTTTATATGGAATCCCAAAAAAATCAAATGTTATTGTGGCACATGCACACATGCACTGCTGAATACAGGTTCTCAATTCAACGTAAGTGTGCTTTATTGGCATGACATAAAACTGCACATTTCTATTGCCCAGGTGCACAAGATAGTTTAGATTAGATTTAGATTTAGATTCAATTTTATTGTCATTGCACATGTACAAGGCAACGAAATGTGACCTCTGCATTTAACCCATCCAGAGAGTAGTGAACACACGTACCCCCGGAGCAGTGGGCAGCTATCACTACAGCGCCCGGGGAGCAAGTAGGGGTAAGGTGCCTTGCTCAAGGGCACCTCAGTTGTTACCCGCCGGCCCTGGGAATCGAACCGGCAACCTTCTGGTCATGAGTCCGACTCTCTAACCATTAGGCCACAACTACATGTTTACAAAGATGTAAGATAGCCAATGTAGTGCTAAATTAAAGAAAGTGAAATAAGTTACATAAATAGAGATGAAAAAATACAGCGTAATAGATTTACAAAAGAAATAAAAGGAGAATAAAGAAGTAAATGTAGCTATATGAGAGAGAGCGCTCTCTTATTACATACAAACACAAACAAGTAAATCAACTTATTTTAATAATTCTGCAATTATAAAAATAAAATAAAATAATTGCATTAATAAATTACTACATTGTTAGACCATAACAATACATAAAATGAAACAGACTTTCCTTGTCTCATTCCATACAAACACGCGCAATTTAAAAAGAAAATGTTGAAAAAAGATCGCAAAATGAATATGTAAAACCTGTATAAACTGTGTCGAATATTAGTATATAAAATGAAATCAGTCTCTCTCTCTTTCTCTTTCTCTTTCTCTTTCTCTTTCTCTTTCTCTTTCTCTCTCTCTCTCTCTCTCTCTCTCTCTCCTCTAAACAGCCCCTCCCCTTTCATCAGCGCCTCTACACTCCCCTTCAGTGATGCTCGGCGCCTCCTCCTCTCTTCTCTCCTCAGCACCAGACGGACTCTCTTCTCTTCTCTTCTCTTCTCTTCTGTCTCTCTCTCTCTGGGATATTTCCTCCTCGCTTCATTATTTCACTGTCGAGTGATTCTCACATGCGAACCGCCGGATTTCTCCCTCTTGAGTATGAGAGGGACTGAGAAACCGAACCAGAGACACATCCAGATCGAGCGTGATGATGCGCGCCGCCGGACCCGGAGCTTCAGCACAACTTTAACGCAGCTCGGAGCGTCGCGTTCCCGACACACGGGAGGATCCGTTTCAGGTGAGTCGGAGATGAAGCGCGAGGTTCTGATAGATATCTGTGTGTGTGTGTGTGTGTGTGTGTGTGTGTGTGTGTGTGTGCGGCGAGGCTCTGCTGGCTTGTCTCGTGCGCGGATTTAGACACGGAGATGCGGATGTGGACTGCAGATGCTCAACATAGGAGGAAAGACGCGGATGATGATTGGGGGGGAACTGCAGTGTGTGTGCGTTCAGTCTTTTCACCTCATAGCAGGACAACTCCAGTGTTCAAGTTTGGATGTGAATTGATCAGGTTCGTGTCTTTGCTGAGTCAACCGATTAAATGTCAAATTCACAAAAGGATCGGAGACCGTGTTTAGAATGAATCATGCTTTCATTTCTCTAGTCTGTCATGAGGGAATATAGGACACGCACAGCTATCATGCATTCTGGGTTGTGTACAGTATAAAATAAATGTAAGCACATCCACACATTTTCTGCTGCAATTGCAAAGTCAACAAACATGACTGCAGCACGCACGCACACACACACACACACACACAGAGAGAGAGAGAGAGAGAGAGAATCCTGATTCCAGCAGCGCAGGCCGAAAGCTCCCCGAGGCTTTGATTCTGGATGCTATGAATCCTTCACACTGATATTGAGATGCTGTGTGTATGTGTGGTGGTGGTGAAGAGGAGGCTTTGCTGGTCGTGACTGTGAGCGCTGAGGGCATTGAGATGAAGCTGGAGGTGAAGTTGAGCGAATGTGTTTCTGGCGCTCGACTGTTGGGGGAGCTCTCGCACTTTTGCGCTCCACGTCAAGTTTGACTTTGAAGCTTTTGGTAATTGAGCGATTATGATGGACGCAGCGCGACTGGCGCGGGCACGGCCCAGAGTTCCAGAGCGTTTTTCCGGGATGCGTCCCATTACTGGTGCAGTGAATCAAATGTGGTCGATATGCACTTTTCATCTGGTCACATTATGCAAAATTGTGATGTCCTGTCAATTTTAATGATCGGGTTGCAGCAAGCTCTTAGCTGATGTTTTTGCCATTTCCGGTTGGAGCCAGCGCTGCTGGAGCGGTTTGTTGTTGGTACATTAACATAGAAAGAATCCGTTTTCTGCGTGCAATAAATGCAATAAGTGCATGCTAACACAGATAAGCCGCATTAATATCTAATGACCCATGAGCACAAACAAACTGAACATGTGAGTGTCCAGAAACGCTTCAGGCGAAGAGCTGTGACTCCTTCACAGGTGCACATGGCGGCGGAGCGTTCACCTGCGCACCAGACCTGCACCTCACCATCACTAACAAAGAGAAATAAAGAAGAGAGGTGATCTGTCGTGTCCTACGCTTGGTCAGATGAGAATATCAATGGCGGAGCGGCTTTGGCAGAGGGAGTAATGAGGACTGTCTCATGCTGGCAGCCGTCGCATTGGCTGCGATGTGAACGGGTGCAGCTGGAGATCTTGGCATTCTGTTTTTCGGGAAGAATGCTTTCTGAGGTGATGTTCTGTGAGCGTCTGTGTGGCTGTTGTGTCACAGAGATGACAAACTCACGCTCACGTTACAGTCATCACCAGTCATCCAGCTCATAGTTACACGCCAGGGTCGTGAGAAGACGTTTTAAATGAGGATTTATTATTTATACAATACGTGGATTTTTTTTCACACGGATTTATTATCAAGCAGATGTGCAGCAGTGTTAGTATACAAACAAAGATTGACCTTCGTAGTGGGGTAAGTTGTCACAGTGGAACCTGCCATTAAACTGCCTGTTATGGGCTGTAGTGTAAGAATACGAGTGACTTGACTTCTGCAATTTCCAAATTGTAAAGCAACAACAAAAGATCTGCTTTGCCATCAAATATTGAATAAATGAATATTTTAAATGAATGACATTGAAAACACACGTGACAAATGATCTTGCGTTGAGAATACCGTTCTTGCTTTTGTTTAAAATATATGTTGTTGTGTGATCATTAACACACAAACGGCTTCTAATTAAAACACAAAATCGTATAATTACAGAGAGAAATCCTAGCTGAGAGGAAACGTTCTCAAAACATTGGCTCAGAACATTCATTTGATCAACATCATATCAACATGAAAAAACATATTCTCACATTGACAGTGGAACGTTTAAAACATTGAGAAATAATGCTCAAATAACTTAATGGGAATGTTGGCAGAAGGTTTACAGAACATGTTTGTGTTAGCTAGGATGGCTTGAACGTCACAATGGGAGCCATGGCGAATAGAAGACGACCTGCAGGGGAGATTTTGTCCAGTTGTTTAGTGATGAGAGTGAAGTCCTAACCGCTGGTGGCATGAGAGCGGAGGAGCTGATGTCATTAGAACATCACAGCCGCGAGTGTCTCTGGTGTTCTTATTAATGCAAGACTTTAAGCAGATAATACCAGCACTTCTCGCTCTGGGATGTAATAATTGCGAAGCGCGGTAAAAAGTCAATCTCGGGCTTTGGGTAATCTCAGAGCACCTTGTGTTAACAGAAATTAGCCGGCTGCTAAAATTAACCCGCTGATAATAATCCTGCTATGCTAATATGAAATGTACACGGGGAGCGCTAAAGGAATATATCGCCGGATCAATTGATGCAGAGCGCCGGCTTCTTTCCAGTCTTGTTGAATGAAGATCTGAATCAAACATTTATGCTTTAAATATTGCATATCCACAGAGAGAGCGCGTCTGCATGAGAGGACAGTTAAATGTGAGCTGTACGGTCTCTATGGACAGACGCTGGAGACATTAGGTTCCATCATTGATGTTTTGAATGGTCATTACAGTACTGTAGTGACGTTCTCTGGCCCTGTAATGCCATATGATATGAGTTCAGCAAACATATCAGATCGATCCACTTTATGGACTTCTGTAATGTACAGCTGCGTTTCTCGTGAACTGAAGACCTGATGGATGAGAAGATGAAAACAGTGCTGCGTGTGTGTCAGTGATAAAACGAGAGCTGAAGAAAAAGAATGAAGGACATTAAAACTGTTCATACGACCAAACTCATGATTAGAAAAATGCCAGAAAAATCATCAAAATAAACAACTTTTAGGTTGATATTTATTTACATTGAACTATTTTAAGTGAGTTTTAGATACATTTACAATCAGAAATCAAGTGATTTGGTTTACGTTTCATCATATAGGAAATGCAAATCACAGATGAGACTTTTTATAATACCTATTAATACATTTCTCCTAGAAATCAAATGGAAAGTCTCAGATGTTTCTCCTGAGAAAGCGTCAGAAATGTCCCAAACGTGTGTGTCATCAGAGTTTGAGAAGAGACGTCAACGATGTGTCAAACTGAGCTCAGATTTGTCTCGTCTGTCAATCAAAAGTCGATATTATTGGAGATCAACTCAAACATTTCTCATCAAATCCAGATGATTTAACCTCTACAATCCACATTCATTTACACCTCCAGACTCCATCAAACTCCATCAAATGTCCTGAGCTATGAAAGAGAAACCCGTTGAGAGAATGTCTCGGGTCATTGGAAGTGTGTGTGTGTGATGTTGTTCACATGCTGTTAAGTGGTTTCAGTCTTCAGTTATGATCTGTACAGAATGACTGCTGTTTTATTGGGTTTTGGAAATGAAAGGCAATTAAAAGGCAATAATGAAAAGCTTTGTGGTCTGTAGGGGCTGAGCTGTTTATTGTTTCTGATAATTGCCCGTTGATATTTTCTCCATTTTTATGATCTACCTCATCATTTGTGTGACAGTAGGACTGGATTTTCACAGTGGTCGTCTCGACTCTTGTCTGAAATGAATGTGTTGATATTTGAGAATCCGGTGAGATTTGTAAGTGGATTGCTCTGAGGAAGGTTTTCATTAGACTATTCTGAAAGTCTTCAGTAGCTCTGCTATATTTACCCTATCTTCACTTTCATATCGTTTAATAACGTGTGCATGAGTATGCTGGAGGACATTGTCCACGTATAACAGTACAAATCACAAACTAGAGCCCGGTGTCGTGACGTGGAGATGGTGTTAATGCCACACAGAAGTCCAGTATATAAGAGCTCTGCTGAAGAAGATTTCTGAAAACATCTTACGACACACTCTAGGCCAGTGGTTCTCAAACTTTTTCATTGTAAGGCCCCCTTTGTGTTAAGTGCATCGCTTTGTGGCCCCCCATATAAAGACGTATAATCTTAAACTTAGAATTTTAATTAAACCAAGAACATTCAGTTATACAATGCTGGAACCTCAATTCTTTTGGTTGGTGGTGTCATTTTTGTGATGTTTGATTGCATAAAATCTATGATAAATTTCTATATTTCATAAAATGCCACAAAATCTGTGGCCCGCCTGGATCCATCTTGGGGCCCCCAGTTTGAGAACCACTGCTCTAGGCCTTTTCACACTGCACTTAACCCCGGGTTATCTTCATTCTTAACCCCGGGTTATCTTCAGTCTTAACCCCGGGTTATCTTCATTCTTAACCCCGGGTTATCTTCAGTCTTAACCCCGGGTTATCTTCATTCTTAACCCCAGGTTATTTGTTTTAATTTATGTTTTGTATTCGTATCCGTTTTTTCCCCATCGTGGGTTTTTGTTTCGTTTTCATGTTTAAATAAATATCCTTTTTGTTAAACCCTTCACTGCCTGCCTGCGCTATTCTTCTCCTGCCACAGTTCGTGACAGTTTGTCACTGGGTTTTGCAAATATCTAACCAGTAAAACGTATAAAAACGTGTTGACAACAGAGCATGTAATCATTTAAAAAGTACAATGTTTTTTCCATTTCATTAAAAAACGGTGAATTTGGACATACAAGGTTTCAGAAGGACAGCGACGATATAGAATAATACAAAACAGAAAAATGAGAGTTACATTATACATTTCATTACATAACATTTAATAATAAATATATTATATTACAGAATGCATGATATTATTGCAAATCTTCCATAAGATGCAAGATGTGGCTATGTTATGTGTACGAATAATTGTCTGTAAGATTTTAATCCGACGCACAAGCAGAGATTTGATCTACAATAAACAATAAGATAAAAAGAAGTTATTTTGTTCTGTTAAATCTAATAAACACATGGCAGAAGGAATTCAGTATATTTCACATCATCACATGATGCAGAAACAGATTCAGTTTTCTTAAATCTTGATCAATGTCAAAAGCATCATGACTGGAGACTGAAGCGGCACGAAACAACATGGTTGGGCATTTAATGGTCAATAGAATCAAATGAAATTCACTTCGTTCGAGAACAACAACAGCACAGAATGAAGAGAACATCAGCTCACAGAACCTCATTCATGAATCCAGAGCTGAACGAATCGCTCGTGAAACCATTCTAACGTGAATCGTCACATTGAATTGAATGCTACCATTTACATAAGAATGCTTTTCCGAACGATTTGCACAGAAATTCGTTCTGCTTGTGTTTCAATAATGAGAGTCATTATGTGAATGAAGATTGCCTGAAGCGGGAACACACAGTTCTGAATCCACATCACCTAAACTATCTTCTGGACTTCAGGCTCACACAAGTGTATGTTCACAACAAAACGTGTCCGTGTTAAAACAGAACTCAATGACATTCAGATCGCGATTCTGGATTCACCATTACAATATTCACAATATCTTAAACAAAATGTAAGAAATCAAACTGAAATTCAAATAACTGATTTACTTCCTTAACATCAACAATTTATAACTGAACAGATCTGAAAAATAAAACTCAGTTTTAACATGGAAATAAAACCAAGAAACTTCTCAAAACACAACTTAAAATATAAACAAATCATTAAAAAAATCAAATGTGTTAATGCAGGTTAATTTAATAAAATGACTGTAAAAATATCACCACAGCTCTATGATATATATACAATGGTGTAACTTTGGTTTGAGAAGTGGGGGGGACACAAAATGGGGGGACACAAAATGGCGGAAAATGTTTTTGATTTGAATCCTATAACAAATTAAAAATACCTATGTTTTGCGTTGATTTTGATTGTTTAAATTGATTAAACCATGAAACCAAAAGGTGTTTTTATTGTGTAGCAAAAGTTGATGTTCATGAAGAGAAAATGCGAGTATTGACTGAGAAACGGAGGAAAACTTGGATTGTAAACCTGAATCTGCGGTCGGAAGGGGACGAGCCTGATGACTTTCTAAACTGCTTAACGAGGTTTAACGTACCTAAACAACGACCAGGGAAGCCCACGTTTCGGTCAAGCCTTGTCATAAACACTAACTGCTGTTAAAAGAACTAGTCCTTATCAAACGAAAAAAGTAATAAATCATGCGTCGCGTTTCTTCCCCATAGAAGTCCATTATAAGGAAACCGCTTAACATAGCCTGCCGAAACAACGTCCACGTAAAAACAAATATCTATTAAATTCAAATCAAAACCACGTGATTGAAAACAACCTTCTTTTTTAGCGTGTGCACGCGACCCGCGCATCGACACAGGCAGGCAGACTCTCTGTGTCCTGCTCGGTCTACTTCTCCGTGGCGATGACGGCGTGTGGTTAAAAAATCATTACAAACAAATTTGAAAGTGAGGGGGACATGAACGGGATTTTGAAAAGTGAGGGGGACATGTCCCCCCTATCCCCAGTGGAAATTACGCCCCTGTATATATATATAACACTTTTGTTCGGCA
This sequence comes from Triplophysa rosa, assembly GCF_024868665.1. NCBI lineage: Eukaryota > Metazoa > Chordata > Actinopteri > Cypriniformes > Nemacheilidae > Triplophysa > Triplophysa rosa. Next base: position 925,568 of record NC_079891.1, read on the forward strand.
ATATTTTGTGCCACAATATATCATGACACCCCTAAACACACGGAAACAACACTGAGTATTTACAGTGACACATTCACACTTCAATCCACAGTTTACATGCATTCATTAGATTATTAGAAATTGAAAATCATCAACAAAAACAGTAAACATCTGTAACCATTTACACCTCAGCAAACATTTACATTTTAATGTTCGGATTCACATATACATGTGACATGACTAATATTCTGTGTGTGGATGCAGCAGAATCAATGGAGAGTAAAAGAGTAAAACGGATGAGGAGGTTCGCCTGTAAACACACGTGTGTTCAGGATAGTGTCATCTCGGTTCATGTGTTCTATTACTGAAATCATCCATCAGTACAGTAAAACTGTCCCATCAACACACATCAAACACAATGACATTACCTTTATATGCTTCATATAGACTGGTTCCTGTTGGTGACCCTTACTGGTGTCAAGATGTTTCGTCTATTGAAGATGAACATCAAAACTAATGACATCTGCTGATAGAGCGACTGTCTGTTGACATGAATTAAACATCCGAGAATATTCTGTTAAATATTATTTGTGAGCCAACTGAAAAATGTGCTTCAGGACTTGTCAACATTTCAAACTACATCTTATTTATGACATCGGTAACACTTTACATTAAGGTTTCCTTCATAAAGCATTTGTAAATGTGTTCATTAATGATTAATAAATCATTTACAAATGCATTATAAAGCATTATGACTGCGTAAATAAAAAGGGATTACACTTTTCTTTACAGTGCACTTGCATGGGCTGTCAATACTTCTAAATATATGATTCACATCAGAGATGTAGCCTTGTGAGCATTCTGTTTCCACAATAAATAATAAATAAATGTTTTCTGGTTTTGATGAACTATTGGAAGTAATTGAATCATTAATAAAACATCGTAAACAAACAAGTTTACAACAACCTTTGTGCATTTAATGTTAAAAAGTGATCAAAAGTTTGATGAATTTATCTTGGTAAACAAGAAAAAACTGCTTTGGATAAGCAACATAATCTGAAGGCATTCTGAAGGGCATCGGGATTCGGATCAAGTAAGCAACATGGTTTGAAAAGTGACATAAGATATGAAATATACAATAATCAGAAAAACCAACGTAACACCATACAGTGTCCAGTCTGACAGCCTATCTAGCAAACAACATAAAGATAATAAAGAATCTGCTTTCGAGTCAAATAAATAATGAATAAATACATTTATTAACCATTATAACATGAGAGTTAAAAATGGCTCAGTATTTGTCAGGTATTTCGTTAGAATCCCCCTTTTTATTCATGCGGTCATAACAGCTTTATAATGCATTTGTAAATGACTTATTAATCATTATTGAACACATTTATAAATGCTTTATGAAGGGAACCCTAATGTAAAGTGTTACCATGACAACAATAACAAAGAACAATATACACAACAATGTCTTGCACAACAATTTTGTTAAGATGAAAACCTGGAAATAAAATAATTAAGATACACAAGCTTTTCATTTAGTAATGTAGTAATGTATATGAAGTTACACTGACAAAAGTCTTTTCAGTTATGATAATAAATCACTGTTGTGTTGTTACAGATCTCATTATGTCATTGTGAAGATCATTATGGGATGGCGTCTCTGTTTTAATCTAAAGAATGACACACAGATGATCACACAGAGCTGAAATCACAGTCACATGTGGAGGATTCAACTGTACACATGATGAATGACACACCGTAACGAGGAGGGTTTCACAGAATAAGCCAAGGAAGGGTTGCAGATCCATTTGCAGCTCTGAAGAAGTTTATTAAATGACAACAAAATAAAGATCAAAACAAAGAAACTCACACGGCAAACTGAGAACTAGAAGATCTTAACACCAGATTAACACAATACAACAGCTGACAAAGAGGACAATAATTAACACTGAACCAATAATCAAAGAAACTACAAGGAACTACAAAATGACACGAGGAAACAGGAACTCAGGAAAACAAACTAAAAGTCCACACAGCAGGAAAATCATCAAGAAATCCGAACACATCCAGTATGATCAAACACTCGTGCCGTGCTGTATCAGAACTCAACACCCTGTGAAATGATCACTGATTCTGATTGGTTCACACACTGAGAGACTGCTCTCTGATTGGTCCCTGACTGTAAAGCCCCGCCCCCACCACACTAGAATTTGTTCTCATGACCTTGAAGAATTATCCGCCTGTCTGTCTGTCACTGCTTTTTAAAGTTTTACACTATTTTTAATGATTATGTTGCCTTCGTTAACTCATCTCAACAGTCCTGTGATGTAACGAATGAATTTGTAAAACATTAATAAATGTAATCTCCAAAATAACATGATGACATCAAAGGAATGAATGAATGCATTATTAAACATTTGGCAACATGTTTTTTAATGTCTGTTTAAGTGTCTGATGGAGGACAGAGTGTCAAGAAAGACACGGCAGTTTCTTAAATGTCTTTTACGTCCATGACTCAAATATCTGAATATTTATCATGTCATGTATAAACATTCAGTTCAGTGTGTCCATCATCCAGAGAGGGTGGAGCATTAGAAGACAGTGTCTGAAATGATTAGAAATGAGGATGGATTGGAAATGATATGCATGTCAGACCTGAGGTGAACTGTCATTAGCGGCGTGTTTTTAACAGACGGTCTGCAGTGTGTTATCATGTCAAACGGTGGGGTTAGAAATGCTTGACTCATTTCTGATGTCAGCAGACAGATGAATGCGCTCATGGTGTGATGCCCAAATATGTAAAGACAGATGAGGTCGAGGGTGAAAATGAGCTGTGAAAACACACCATAAATCAAATTCAGAAGCGATGTTTGCTTGCAGTAGATCATGAACTGATGGAGACTCTGGTAAGGTTTGGAGGGCTGCTCATGTAAGACATGATTGAACTGGATTCAGTACTTGGTTCTTTTGACGCCTGTACACTTGTGGTGTGTTTTATTTGGAATCCCAAAAGAATCAAATGTTATTGTGGCACATGCACACATGCACTGCTGAATACAGGTTCTCAATTCAACGTAAGTGTGCTTTATTGGCATGACATAAAACTGCACATTTCTATTGCCCAGGTGCACAAGATAGTTTAGATTAGATTTAGATTTAGATTCAATTTTATTGTCATTGCACATGTACAAGGCAACGAAATGTGACCTCTGCATTTAACCCATCCAGAGAGTAGTGAACACACGTACCCCCGGAGCAGTGGGCAGCTATCACTACAGCGCCCGGGGAGCAAGTAGGGGTAAGGTGCCTTGCTCAAGGGCACCTCAGTTGTTACCCGCCGGCCCTGGGAATCGAACCGGCAACCTTCTGGTCATGAGTCCGACTCTCTAACCATTAGGCCACAACTACATGTTTACAAAGATGTAAGATAGCCAATGTAGTGCTAAATTAAAGAAAGTGAAATAAGTTACATAAATAGAGATGAAAAAATACAGCGTAATAGATTTACAAAAGAAATAAAAGGAGAATAAAGAAGTAAATGTAGCTATATGAGAGAGAGCGCTCTCTTATTACATACAAACACAAACAAGTAAATCAACTTATTTTAATAATTCTGCAATTATAAAAATAAAATAAAATAATTGCATTAATAAATTACTACATTGTTAGACCATAACAATACATAAAATGAAACAGACTTTCCTTGTCTCATTCCATACAAACACGCGCAATTTAAAAAGAAAATGTTGAAAAAAGATCGCAAAATGAATATGTAAAACCTGTATAAACGGTGTAGAATATTAGTATATAAAATGAAATCAGTCTCTCTCTCTTTCTCTTTCTCTTTCTCTTTCTCTTTCTCTTTCTCTTTCTCTCTCTCTCTCTCTCTCTCTCTCTCTCCTCTAAACAGCCCCTCCCCTTTCATCAGCGCCTCTACACTCCCCTTCAGTGATGCTCGGCGCCTCCTCCTCTCTTCTCTCCTCAGCACCAGACGGACTCTCTTCTCTTCTCTTCTCTTCTCTTCTGTCTCTCTCTCTCTGGGATATTTCCTCCTCGCTTCATTATTTCACTGTCGAGTGATTCTCACATGCGAACCGCCGGATTTCTCCCTCTTGAGTATGAGAGGGACTGAGAAACCGAACCAGAGACACATCCAGATCGAGCGTGATGATGCGCGCCGCCGGACCCGGAGCTTCAGCACAACTTTAACGCAGCTCGGAGCGTCGCGTTCCCGACACACGGGAGGATCCGTTTCAGGTGAGTCGGAGATGAAGCGCGAGGTTCTGATAGATATCTGTGTGTGTGTGTGTGTGTGTGTGTGTGTGTGTGTGTGTGTGCGGCGAGGCTCTGCTGGCTTGTCTCGTGCGCGGATTTAGACACGGAGATGCGGATGTGGACTGCAGATGCTCAACATTGGAGGAAAGACGCGGATGATGATTGGGGGGGAACTGCAGTGTGTGTGCGTTCAGTCTTTTCACCTCATAGCAGGACAACTCCAGTGTTCAAGTTTGGATGTGAATTGATCAGGTTCGTGTCTTTGCTGAGTCAACCGATTAAATGTCAAATTCACAAAAGGATCGGAGACCGTGTTTAGAATGAATCATGCTTTCATTTCTCTAGTCTGTCATGAGGGAATATAGGACACGCACAGCTATCATGCATTCTGGGTTGTGTACAGTATAAAATAAATGTAAGCACATCCACACATTTTCTGCTGCAATTGCAAAGTCAACAAACATGACTGCAGCACGCACGCACACACACACACACACACACAGAGAGAGAGAGAGAGAGAGAGAATCCTGATTCCAGCAGCGCAGGCCGAAAGCTCCCCGAGGCTTTGATTCTGGATGCTATGAATCCTTCACACTGATATTGAGATGCTGTGTGTATGTGTGGTGGTGGTGAAGAGGAGGCTTTGCTGGTCGTGACTGTGAGCGCTGAGGGCATTGAGATGAAGCTGGAGGTGAAGTTGAGCGAATGTGTTTCTGGCGCTCGACTGTTGGGGGAGCTCTCGCACTTTTGCGCTCCACGTCAAGTTTGACTTTGAAGCTTTTGGTAATTGAGCGATTATGATGGACGCAGCGCGACTGGCGCGGGCACGGCCCAGAGTTCCAGAGCGTTTTTCCGGGATGCGTCCCATTACTGGTGCAGTGAATCAAATGTGGTCGATATGCACTTTTCATCTGGTCACATTATGCAAAATTGTGATGTCCTGTCAATTTTAATGATCGGGTTGCAGCAAGCTCTTAGCTGATGTTTTTGCCATTTCCGGTTGGAGCCAGCGCTGCTGGAGCGGTTTGTTGTTGGTACATTAACATAGAAAGAATCCGTTTTCTGCGTGCAATAAATGCAATAAGTGCATGCTAACACAGATAAGCCGCATTAATATCTAATGACCCATGAGCACAAACAAACTGAACATGTGAGTGTCCAGAAACGCTTCAGGCGAAGAGCTGTGACTCCTTCACAGGTGCACATGGCGGCGGAGCGTTCACCTGCGCACCAGACCTGCACCTCACCATCACTAACAAAGAGAAATAAAGAAGAGAGGTGATCTGTCGTGTCCTACGCTTGGTCAGATGAGAATATCAATGGCGGAGCGGCTTTGGCAGAGGGAGTAATGAGGACTGTCTCATGCTGGCAGCCGTCGCATTGGCTGCGATGTGAACGGGTGCAGCTGGAGATCTTGGCATTCTGTTTTTCGGGAAGAATGCTTTCTGAGGTGATGTTCTGTGAGCGTCTGTGTGGCTGTTGTGTCACAGAGATGACAAACTCACGCTCACGTTACAGTCATCACCAGTCATCCAGCTCATAGTTACACGCCAGGGTCGTGAGAAGACGTTTTAAATGAGGATTTATTATTTATACAATACGTGGATTTTTTTTCACACGGATTTATTATCAAGCAGATGTGCAGCAGTGTTAGTATACAAACAAAGATTGACCTTCGTAGTGGGGTAAGTTGTCACAGTGGAACCTGCCATTAAACTGCCTGTTATGGGCTGTAGTGTAAGAATACGAGTGACTTGACTTCTGCAATTTCCAAATTGTAAAGCAACAACAAAAGATCTGCTTTGCCATCAAATATTGAATAAATGAATATTTTAAATGAATGACATTGAAAACACACGTGACAAATGATCTTGCGTTGAGAATACCGTTCTTGCTTTTGTTTAAAATATATGTTGTTGTGTGATCATTAACACACAAACGGCTTCTAATTAAAACACAAAATCGTATAATTACAGAGAGAAATCCTAGCTGAGAGGAAACGTTCTCAAAACATTGGCTCAGAACATTCATTTGATCAACATCATATCAACATGAAAAAACATATTCTCACATTGACAGTGGAACGTTTAAAACATTGAGAAATAATGCTCAAATAACTTAATGGGAATGTTGGCAGAAGGTTTACAGAACATGTTTGTGTTAGCTAGGATGGCTTGAACGTCACAATGGGAGCCATGGCGAATAGAAGACGACCTGCAGGGGAGATTTTGTCCAGTTGTTTAGTGATGAGAGTGAAGTCCTAACCGCTGGTGGCATGAGAGCGGAGGAGCTGATGTCATTAGAACATCACAGCCGCGAGTGTCTCTGGTGTTCTTATTAATGCAAGACTTTAAGCAGATAATACCAGCACTTCTCGCTCTGGGATGTAATAATTGCGAAGCGCGGTAAAAAGTCAATCTCGGGCTTTGGGTAATCTCAGAGCACCTTGTGTTAACAGAAATTAGCCGGCTGCTAAAATTAACCCGCTGATAATAATCCTGCTATGCTAATATGAAATGTACACGGGGAGCGCTAAAGGAATATATCGCCGGATCAATTGATGCAGAGCGCCGGCTTCTTTCCAGTCTTGTTGAATGAAGATCTGAATCAAACATTTATGCTTTAAATATTGCATATCCACAGAGAGAGCGCGTCTGCATGAGAGGACAGTTAAATGTGAGCTGTACGGTCTCTATGGACAGACGCTGGAGACATTAGGTTCCATCATTGATGTTTTGAATGGTCATTACAGTACTGTAGTGACGTTCTCTGGCCCTGTAATGCCATATGATATGAGTTCAGCAAACATATCAGATCGATCCACTTTATGGACTTCTGTAATGTACAGCTGCGTTTCTCGTGAACTGAAGACCTGATGGATGAGAAGATGAAAACAGTGCTGCGTGTGTGTCAGTGATAAAACGAGAGCTGAAGAAAAAGAATGAAGGACATTAAAACTGTTCATACGACCAAACTCATGATTAGAAAAATGCCAGAAAAATCATCAAAATAGACAACTTTTAGGTTGATTTTTATTTACATTGAACTATTTTAAGTGAGTTTTAGATACATTTACAATCAGAAATCAAGTGATTTGGTTTACGTTTCATCATATAGGAAATGCAAATCACAGATGAGACTTTTTATAATACCTATTAATACATTTCTCCTAGAAATCAAATGGAAAGTCTCAGATGTTTCTCCTGAGAAAGCGTCAGAAATGTCCCAAACGTGTGTGTCATCAGAGTTTGAGAAGAGACGTCAACGATGTGTCAAACTGAGCTCAGATTTGTCTCGTCTGTCAATCAAAAGTCGATATTATTGGAGATCAACTCAAACATTTCTCATCAAATCCAGATGATTTAACCTCTACAATCCACATTCATTTACACCTCCAGACTCCATCAAACTCCATCAAATGTCCTGAGCTATGAAAGAGAAACCCGTTGAGAGAATGTCTCGGGTCATTGGAAGTGTGTGTGTGTGATGTTGTTCACATGCTGTTAAGTGGTTTCAGTCTTCAGTTATGTTCTGTACAGAATGACTGCTGTTTTATTGGGTTTTGGAAATGAAAGGCAATTAAAAGGCAATAATGAAAAGCTTTGTGGTCTGTAGGGGCTGAGCTGTTTATTGTTTCTGATAATTGCCCGTTGATATTTTCTCCATTTTTATGATCTACCTCATCATTTGTGTGACAGTAGGACTGGATTTTCACAGTGGTCGTCTCGACTCTTGTCTGAAATGAATGTGTTGATATTTGAGAATCCGGTGAGATTTGTAAGTGGATTGCTCTGAGGAAGGTTTTCATTAGACTATTCTGAAAGTCTTCAGTAGCTCTGCTATATTTACCCTATCTTCACTTTCATATCGTTTAATAACGTGTGCATGAGTATGCTGGAGGACATTGTCCACGTATAACAGTACAAATCACAAACTAGAGCCCGGTGTCGTGACGTGGAGATGGTGTTAATGCCACACAGAAGTCCAGTATATAAGAGCTCTGCTGAAGAAGATTTCTGAAAACATCTTACGACACACTCTAGGCCAGTGGTTCTCAAACTTTTTCATTGTAAGGCCCCCTTTGTGTTAAGTGCATCGCTTTGTGGCCCCCCATATAAAGACGTATAATCTTAAACTTAGAATTTTAATTAAACCAAGAACATTCAGTTATACAATGCTGGAACCTCAATTCTTTTGGTTGGTGGTGTCATTTTTGTGATGTTTGATTGCATAAAATCTATGATAAATTTCTATATTTCATAAAATGCCACAAAATCTGTGGCCCGCCTGGATCCATCTTGGGGCCCCCAGTTTGAGAACCACTGCTCTAGGCCTTTTCACACTGCACTTAACCCCGGGTTATCTTCATTCTTAACCCCGGGTTATCTTCAGTCTTAACCCCGGGTTATCTTCATTCTTAACCCCGGGTTATCTTCAGTCTTAACCCCGGGTTATCTTCATTCTTAACCCCAGGTTATCTTCAGTCTTAACCCCAGGTTATCTTCAGTCTTAACCCCGGGTAAACAAACGTTTCACACTTGTAATTTTGAAGCGGGGTTATCCCCGCATTTTACCCTGGGTTATAAAACGCTGCTCTGAAGCAGGGTTAGCACCGCTTTTGAAGGGTTAACCCCGCATTGCGCTGCCAACATGTGCAGTGTGAAACGAAGCGGGGCTGGAATGATACGACCAGACGCTTAGCAACGGACACCCAATCAAAAACTGAACAGTGCTTTCCTCATTTCTCAAGCTGTGTGCAGTCACAGAAACTTGTAAACAACCCTTTGAGTTTTTGATTTATTTGAGCAAGTCAAGTCAGGTTTATTTATAAAGCACATGGCCAAAGCGCTGTACAACAACAATTATATCATAAAACCAATACATGTGCATCCATAAGACTTAAAAAGAAAACATTGATGAATATAAACTAAAATAGATGCAATAAAACCATGTTATTTAAGTAAGTAACATCTTAGGAGGCTATAAACAGCCAAAAAGGATTTGCGAGGCGTCATCTTTTCCCAGATGCGGAACAACGAGGTATTCGGTTATTTAAAGGACCACGCACTGTTTTTATTCAGTCAGTTTGACGCTGCAGTATTTATCCAATCATCACTGTTGACACCGCAAATATGCAAATGAGAATGTTAACCCAGGGTTTAGTGATGGACAGTGTGAAAGATCAGGTTATGAATACCCAGGGTTATCTCTTAACCCCGGGTCAATTATAAGCATGTGAAACGTATACCCGGGGTTAACCATTTCAAGTGTGAAAAGCCCTTCTGTAACGCAACATTATTGTGTTAGTGACACTTTTTGTGCAGGTTTTCACACTCGACTCACTCACGGCCACAGAATTTCTCTAACTGAGAGGCAAAATGAGACAATTAATATGAGTGAAATGAGATGTACTCTTAGCCAACTGTTTCATGATTACAATACAATACATTCAAAACCTTTTAGTTACGAGTTACTTTGCAAAAAAGATATCTCCGTTTTTTAAACACTTCAATAATTGAATTTTCTATGATGGGATCATGTTTATATTGTGTTTTATTGTGTTGGTTAGCTGTATTTGTTAGAGTTATTATCAAATAATCTAAACAAACCAACTGCAGTTTGATTGCCGATTACCATGGCCAAGAAGTGCAAAACAAAACAAGTTCTAACAACAAAAAATCTAAAACCAAAATGACAAATCTGAAAACGCAATATCAAATCTAAAAGCAGAATAGCAAATCTTAAAACACAACAACAATTCGGGAAACAAAATAACAGGTCAGAAAACACAACGACACATTAGTCCAACCGGAAAAGGTAGGTATTTTGTTGGAATGGGATAGCTACTGCTGATTGGACGAAACACCTGTCAATCATGATATCCAGGACGCTCGATGTTACTATGAGAAAGGACATGCATATGTGATGCAGCAGATATTCATTGATTAAGGTTCATAAGCCACATTTTGTTAATAAAGTTGAAACGCGCTCATGTTGCATTAGGAGTAGATGCGTGTCTGAATCACACTGCATGCATGCATGCGCGGCGTGAGCCCTGAACAGCACGCATAGTGCAGCTGCCTGTGTACCATCCGTGATCCTTTTCCCTCACAAGATACATACAATATCAGCATATAACATGATATGCACTTTAATCTGTGTCCCTGTGGGTTATGGTGAGAGAGTGACTGACGCGATCGTTTGTTTGACCTTTTAGTTTCTGGAGGTGTTTTTGCATAAAAGCTGTTGAGCTGAATATCTGTCTCGTTCCTGTGAAATTCCTCGATGGTCACAACATTCATAAAGCAAACTCATTATGATCCTCAGTTTAAAGCGTCTCTCTTTATCTTACAGCTGAAACGAGATGTAAGTTTTAAATACTGAGCTCTTGCGAGGGAAGTGTGAAGCCCCGCAGAGGCGTCTGACCGGCGACTGTTTTCCTCTGATCTTCATAAATGATTAAAAGCTGTGGTCATTTGCAGCGATTAACCTCAAGAATTCACACAATTATGTCATTAAAGAGCCGAATGAAAGGCTTCGCTGGAGCCCGGTGGACCTCCGACTCATCGGAGGTCCGCCGGCTGCTTCGCCGTCGCCATCGGAAACCGCTGGGATTATTCATAAACAATGGCAACCTGTAGGGGGAGAAGAGGTGGACGTCTGTCTGCCAGCTGGCTTCAGCTCACCTCAGCGTCACAGGTGTGAAGCTCTGCCAGCCTTCTGAAACAGAAACATCATGAGGTCTGTCTTCATCTCTCTTCAACAGATGAGAATGTTCTGTTGGTCTTCTCTCATCTCCTTCATAAGCGAAGAGGTGTGCAGTAATTATGGGTTGTGTAATTGATCAGCACTCGTAATGAGAGTGTGTGTGAATGTTAATGTTTCGCTCTGAAGATACTGAAGCCGAAACCGACAGAAAAGCCGTGACTCAGCATAATAAAAGCACGCCGAGTGTTCTCTTCACAAAAACATGAAGATCCGCTCGCTGCCTACAATTACCTTCTGACTGACGGACCGCCGTCCACTGAGATTTACATTTCCCTTTAAAGTCAGCCAGAACTCTAATTGAGACTTAAGAGAGGCTGTTGTGAGTTCAGAGGTCATTGTGAGCGGAAGTGTCATCATGAAAAGAGAACAGATAAAAACCAGCAGAGAGAGAGAGAGAGAAAATACGTAACTAAAATAAACAAATAAATAAATATTTGAATTAATTCTATCCCGTTCTGCTCTATTCTAAAGAATATTTCCCTAAATTCTCTCGGTGATGTGGCTTGAGTTGCATGAGCTACTATTAGAATCTATACAGTAGGTGTTTTAATCCCTTGTGGAGATTCATGGTATACAGTAAATGTCAATCCATATTTACATTAACATTCATGCATTTGGCAGACTCACATGGCATTATACTACACATCATATCTGAGTATGTGCCATCCCCTGGGATCCAACACATGATGCTGGTGTTGCTAGCGCCACGCTCTGACCACTGAGCCACAGGAAAGCCCCCCTTCATTGTGTCGCGAAGAACAGGTCAGACATTAGAAAGAAAGTCAAAGAAAAACTTGAGGTTTAGTGGAATGCTAATGTTTTTCTTTTCTTTCAAATATCAGTGATCAATATTTCCAAATAATGGGCGGATTGTTAAAGAAACGCATTGACCTCAGATTGACAGGCCGGTTAATAATCACCTTATATCCGGCTTTTAGATCAAGCCCTTGATTTCCTTCTATTGTAGTTCAGCCGCTGTTCCCAGACAAGCTTCAAAGTGAAGGAGACAACGCGTCCGTGTCTTTTCCTGAAGTAAAGTGCAGTATCAGCTCAGAGAGAAAGGAAAGCCGCTGGGATGGAAAGAGTTCAGCTGCAGCCGCGTGCTTGATTTCACCGTAATCACCCCGAGTATTTCTGCCCCGGCCTCCGCTCGACACACAAGCCATTCTCTAACGTTGTCACTTCTCAGGACTATGTAAGTGAGGTGTGGAAGTACCCATTAGAGGAGGGAGATTGCACAGGGCCGTCCCTTTGGCCCTTCTTCATGCTTTGAGAAATGAAAAAGAGGAGGTCATGAAGGGGAAGAATTGCAGAACACCAGACGCTGCTCATGGACCACACTCAACGCAATCCAATAAAAGAAAGAAAGAATCCTTTTTTGCCTTCAAACTTTAAATTACATTCATATTTTTGTCTTATCCAGTTGGCAAACAGATTTTCTTGTGTTAAGCATTAATCTTACAATATTCTGTGAGGCTTTCGTTTAAAACAAGAGCAACACCCGCAACAGAGAGCTCTGACTAATGAAAGAAAAGATGCCACGTAAGATCAATATTTCAGAAGTAGTATTTTATAGATAAGAGTAAATACATCAATACTTAGAAGAGGAACAGTAAGAAACGAGATTTTTCCTTTATGTTACCGTGAAATCTCATTTGAAGGCCTGAGGCACCAACTGGACTTTTATATGGTGATGGATTATTTATGAGATAATAGAGACTGAGATGGTCACTTTATAAATGTTGTTAAGACCAAAGTCATTGAGAAAGACTTGTGTATCATAACACTGCACTTTCATCTGTTTCACACAAGAAATCTTTGCTTTTATTTCACTTTGAACTGTAAGTAATCCATTAGATTATTTCCTTCCTCAGGGGACTCCAAACATTTATTTGTCCGAGTGCCTCAACAGAACACAACCTCTGGATCAATGAAGCAGTGGGCGGGACAGACAGATCTATTTGACCAATCAATGACAGAAACCTCAAAACAATCATTATTTAATATTGTTTTTTTTCTGCCCAGCGGGAGGTTTGACATGACGTGAGGATGAATAAATGATGACATCAATTCACTTGACTAAAATCAGGTTGGAGTAGATGGTGACGGTAAAGAAGTTCATGTGTCATATCGGTCATACAGAACTGTACATACTGTACAGTAAAAACTTCTTCAATGAAGATGGCGTGATGTTGTGACGTGTAAGGATGTCGAGAGCTTTTGACGTCGTTGTGGTTCGGCTTTCTGTTTGCAAACGATGGCGTGTGGTTCACCATTTGACATCCAAGACAGACGTGTGTATCTGCGCTGTGTGTGACAAACACAAACCTGCTGATTCAGCTCATTCACACACACACACTACCACAGTCAGCAGTCCAACAATAAGAGCAGAAACCAATTCCACTGCACTTGATTAGACTTACACACTCATTTAATGGAATATAGCAGTTTTAAAAATGATACGTTACAAAAATCTATACAAATTTCACATCAGAATGGCTGAGGCTTTTATCATGATATACAGTATTATCGAGGTATTGTTACATTTAACAGTCTGATATATTCACTGTCATCACTAGCAACACCTTCATATACAACTGTTGCCATCTAGCTTTACATGTGTAGAATGAATTAAAAAAGATATCGGCATGCCTAACAGATACATTTATTTATAGCATGGTCCGTTTGAATACTGGATTCTGATTGGCTGGAAGGTGTGCTTTATGTGAGGGCTAATGTCCAGGCAGCCGGTTGTTATGATGAAATAATCCCCTCCAGTGTGATCAGGAGGTGAAGCGGAGGGTCTTGTGTCTCACTGAAGGGGCTTATTTCACCATAACAACCGGCTGCTTGTACATTATCCCGCTTATTACACGCCTACTTGCCACATGAGACAAAAACTGGATATGAAATGTAAATTTGAAATATTTTATGAGCTCATTTTATACCGAATGCAGAACTTCTGCGAGGAAAAGCCGTTTAGTTTCGTTTTAAGGTAAGAAACGACATTCAAACGTCACGAACAGGTTTAATCAGTTTAATCATTTGTAAATGTAATGTCATATAGGTTATTAAAAGACATATTTATATTTAATTTGTCAAAAAAACCCATCAAAATGATTTGCTGCGTCCGGGTTACCGTGTGTTATTAGTTTTGAGCGGTTGTTATCTGGGAATAATGAACCTGCAAATATCGCGACTGGCCAATCAGAATCAAGCATTCTGACAAGATGTGTAATACGTTTAATGCCCCTTGTAGTTCAGTCAGTTTGATCAATGTTTGAAATTAACAGATGAAAATATCCACAGCTAGCCGTGCATTAAAGGCTTTTAATGCACTTTGCGATGGCAACCACGTCAGAGGGAAATATATAAGGGATAACCCAGAATGATAAAGGGTGTTAATGCACGGCTAGCTGTGGATTATCCCTTATATATTTACTGTATGTGATCACAGGTTCTTTAGCACTAAACACAAACCTCTGACTTCACATTAGAGAACCTCGGTGAGGGTATGTTTTTGAAATAACAATATTCCAGTGCATTGAAGAGTGTCAGTGTGAGCAGAGGTGTTGGATGGCAGCCCATCCGGACCCTCAGGTGTCTCTACAGGACTGTATATTAAAGCAAATACAGCATTACGTGGCACTAATAGAGGAGTAAATGTGACTCGAGAGAATATCAGTCTCCTGTGACACTCCCAGATACCGTTAAATAATCGACACTTTCCATCAGAGGAGCGCTGGATGCTGGGTAAACCTCCAGACACTCAACGTCTCGTCATATGAGTGGAGTTACTGATATGTGTCTGACGTGAGGAATGAGCATGCGCCTTTGATTTTCCCTTCAGGACTTTAAAATGATGATTAGACTCCCGGGAGCGTGTGCAGAGTGAAGCTCGCTTCCAAAAAACCCAGCGAGCAAAACCTTCTGAGGAACCTAATGGAACCTCATAAATGAATGATGCCAAATGTTCTGAATAGGCGAAGCACACAAATATCACTTCTTATGTAAAGTGCTTTAAAACTCACAATAGATTCCAAGAGTTTTTTCAATCTAGAATTACCTATATGCCCTACATTTTAGTCTTGCAGAAGATCCATTTCAATCTGAGAGAAAAGTAAAGTGGGTTTCAGATTGAGGTGAAGCCAGGTAACAGGTAATGAGGTGCAGATGGTTTATTGACATCTCTTCTCGGTAATAATGGACTCTATCCTCACATACTGTATACATGACAGGCCTGTATGATATCTGGAATGGAATATTCACGGCTGTTAGTGATGAGCATGAGTGTGATGGGCCGGCGGAGCATGAAATACTTCCAATTATTTGGTGAATGTTCTTTCTGTGCAGTCACACTTTATCATTCTGTTATTGACCTTGTCAAAGAAGCCTTCACCTCTCTGCTCGTGTTATTGCTGCTTAGAGTTTACATCTGCTGTGAAGCTGTCCGTATACTCATATTTGTCCTCATTTGAGACAGAAATGATGATTATTAGCAGAAGAGCTCTTTAAACATCACTGCATCTGCTCACTGCTCTCCAAACCACAGACACAACATTGGAAAAAAAACTGCAAAAATGCATTCACTTGTAGAATTTACTAATCTGCACAAATATTTTTAAGTAAATGTGCTGCTAAAATTCAAGTACAACTTACTAGCCAGAATAAAGTAAATTCTACTTTTTCAATTACTAAGTAAATATTACTAAAAGTAAACAAATAAAAAACGATTACGTTGAACAAAAACTTCACGGTTCACTTCCTTTCATATTAAAATATACTATTTTTCACAACATAGTTGGGTCTAGTGAGAAGAGACTGGTGGTCTCTGTACTGGCATTAGCACAGTCACTGCTCAACGTCATGATTAATCTCGTGCCTCCCTCAGCCGAGGCACAAGCAACAATCTTCTAAGCATTTAAAAAACCCACACTTAAAAATAATACCAAAACTCTCCTAAATCTCAAAGATAAATCACCACAAAACACGAACAAGTCTTTCTTTTTACTGAAAAACACTTAAAATGACAGTTAATCTGGAAAATAAATCTCCTAATGCAGTCAGATGCAAAGCATGCTGGCAACTAAAGACCAACTGCCAAGGTAGTTATACTGTATCTACAAAAATGATTTATGTAGTCTTAACACAAAATACATAAGTTAACTTAATTGTACCAATTTAAATAGGTTTAATATAATACAACTGAGTTGGATTTACTTAATAATTTGTTCAATTAAAATTCCTCAAACTAAATAAGTAAAATCTTAACAACAAAAATGAGTAGATTTTTATGTTATTTTAACTAAAACTTTAGTTAAAAAAGGAACATAATTCTATTAAGTATATTTTAATCATTTCTTTTCATAAAATCTACTAAGGCACATCATTTTTTTTTTATTTTCCCACTCATTATTTTGATTGTTTAAATCAAGACACATTTACTTGAGAAGCAAAATGAAGAATATTATAGTTCACTTAAACTTTGTCACTCAATAATAAAATAAAAGTATTAAAATATAATAAAAACAAATAAAATACAAGCCTAAATATAAATCAAAAAGCTTAAAGGGATAGTTCACCCAGGAAAGAAAATTCTGTCATCATTTACTCACCCTCAAGTTGTTCCAAACCTTTGTGAATGTCTTTGTGCTGTTAAACACAAAGAAAGATATTTGGAAGAATGTTAGTAACTGACATTTCTGGGACATCATTGACTCCCATAAAATTATTGTATCATCTTTTGTTCTGTTGAACACAAAATAAGATATTTTGAAGAATTCTTGAAAGCAAACAGCTCCAGGTCACCTTAATTTTTCCTACTATGGTAGTCAATGATGTCCCAGAAAATGTCAGTTGCTAACATTTTATACAGATTTGGAACAACTTGAGGGGAGAGTAATTCATGACAGAACTATAATATTTGGGTGGAGTAAAACACCGTTTAAACATCAACTTACTTTTTTCCAGAAAACAACAGATATAATACGTAAAGGCTTTTTGTAGTTTAATTAATAGTCTTCAATTTTGCTTCTCAAATAAATGTGTCTTGATTTAAGAATGCTGAGTATTTGGCTTGTTAAGTAAGTAATGAATTTGCCAACAAGCGTTGACTCTTGTATCAATGTACTGTATGTGTAAGTTGAGTTTAGACAGCACATGTTTTCTGTCTGGTATGCAGATAGGATTCGAACACTTTCAGGCTTGATTCATGTATATTCATGATGTGTCAGTGAGTTAAGTGTGGCGTATTTCAGCCGAAGGTGCAGATCTATCGCCAGAGCAGAAGTTTAATCCACCATCTGCTGGACGTCCCGGAGGATCTCTGATTTATGAAGCCCACCGTTCTGTTCTTATTTCTTAAATAAGAACAACGAGGCAGCTGAGTGTGTTTTGCAGATCTGCGTTCGGTGTGGCCGACGCGTTTCAGCTCGAGGGCTAAAATGCAAATGGATGGATAAACAGCGTGCCGTATGAAAATCATTTGAAGAAAACCCCACGCTGAAAATAATACAGTAACAGCACAGATGGGCTGGAAACTCCAGAGGTCTCGTCCTGCGAGACACGAGCATCTGTTCTGTGTTCACAGCCGGTGACGTCGCCCGCTAATAACAAACTCTCGCGACACCGAGAACTTCAGTGTGAAAGGTTGAACAAAGCGTTAGAAAGTCTGGAAGTAAAAGTGCTGGCCAAACATTTTCTGTAGTGTTTTTAGGCCACCGTTGTGATGCACGGCAAAGTCGCAGGCACCGCCGCTGCGGAACAAATGTCATGTCGTGAAACTCCCACGCGAGCGGAAATGACAGCGCGCCTCAGTCTGCAGTTTTATAGGCCAGCGGTGAACGTCTCATCCATCTCACACTCAGATAAGCAGAGCAATTTCCAGCCAATATTTGCTGTGATAAACTGAGTCCTCCTGCTTCAGTCTGAGACTCGTCATCAATCACCAGTGTCACATGACCCTGCCCAGAACCACACGCAACATCATATGAGATATTTCCAATGTTGCTTGAATCCTATAGACATCTTGTTTTAGGGTGTACTTTAATTTTGCACATATGGGATATCATACTGTTTATATCAGGCATCGCATTTGTCAAAACTGCAGTGCACTGCAATAACTGAGTGATGCACGTAAATAGACACGCATGTATGTTAACTGCTCATCCAGTGACCATGAATATCTCCTGACACAGAAAGAGAAATAAACACGGACAAATTCTGCTTTATAATGAAGAAAACAGAGGATTGTGTGTGT
Organism: Triplophysa rosa; assembly: GCF_024868665.1. Classification (NCBI taxonomy): domain Eukaryota; kingdom Metazoa; phylum Chordata; class Actinopteri; order Cypriniformes; family Nemacheilidae; genus Triplophysa; species Triplophysa rosa. The sequence goes on from NC_079891.1 coordinate 943,857, forward strand.
GTGTGTGTGTGTGTACTAAATGTACTAAACAACATACTACTGTAAATGATGTTTATTTGAAAATGTAAATATGCAGAAAGTATTCTGTGATGGTTAGGCTTTGGGGATGGGTTAGAGGAAGGCAATAGAATATAGAGTTTGTCCAGTATAAAAATCATTACACCTATGGAAAGTCCCCACAATGTATAGAAACCTAACATGTGTGTGTGTTGGTTTGCGTGTGTGTCTCTGTGTGTGAGTGTGTGCGGGTTTGTGATTTTAACCAGTTTTCTGTGTAAAAGCGCAGCTGGTGGTTAAAATAATATATATAAAAATATAAAACTAAATACATTTTCAAGAAAAGTTTGTGATTTTAATATGAGATCACATGCAGGATTTACACAAAATTGTTTTAAAACCACGTTACACATTCATGCCTAATTTACAATGAAGTTGTAATTATAATAAGTAATAATTCTCGGTGTTGAGCATGACGTGTGGTTTGGTGCAGTAAAGATGTTAAGTGAGTGGAATGTAAAGCGTTTGAGTTCACGAAGGACCGCAGGAACCCAACAATGACCGAACCTAACACAAGAGATCTGCATTCTCATCCCACTCCTGTCAATCATTTTATTCTCAACAAACTATTACTAAACAAAACAATTATAGAGACGCAGACTCAACCATCCCTGAAGAAAACATCATTTAACACTTCAGTGTGAAGGGAAACATTGAAATCGAGTGAAAACTAATAAAGGCATTAATGAAGAAGATGATTTTCTGGCTTCTGAAAGACTTTCATGTATCTCCACTTTATGTGCAGAGACGACTACAACGGAGCGGTTTGTTTCTGTAAACACTGTGATTCTGTGCTGCTCAACCAATCACGTGTCAAGAGATGATTCGCAAAAACAGATAACTCCATTAAAAAAAAAAATGCTGCATTTTTTAAACCTTATTATTGCTTAATCAAAACAACCCAATTGCAGTTTGAAAGATATTATTTGGAACGCACAATAAAACAAACATGATTTTTGAACATTTCTAAAAACTAGATTTTCTGTTTCTGTCAGGTTAGTGAATATAAAGCGATTTACTAAAGACGTTCTAGTTGAATTAAAAAGATACACAAGTGAAAAACAAAGAGTTTGTGAGAATGGAGTGGATATAAAGGGTGATTAAGGACAAATGAGCTTTTCTTTAATTGAATTCGCTGCGAGTCTAGCACGGCTAATTTCTCTGGAACAAACTCCTGGACACCTTGAACAGGCGAGCTGTCGGTCTGAGCCATCGCTCGAGCCGCGTTAATTACTTGGCATCACGACAGCGCCCGCCGCGCTCCGCAGAACGCCCCGTCCGTCGGCCGTGTTCCGCTCGGGAGAGCTCCGTCTCTGCCTCGCTTCTTCATCGATCCTCTGCGGCGCTTTTTTTCTCCGGGAGAATAATTCTCCGGCCAGGTAAATTGGAACAATAAGTCAGACCATTAGTGAATTAGTTTGTTTTGAGAATGGTGCATTGATCTGGGCTCTGCTGATTGGGTTGAGGCAGGAGCGGCCATTTAATTATCCAGAAGAGACTTGCTGAGCTCAGATTTCTGAAGGTCAGCCGCTGAGAGCTGCCGTGTGAAGCGCCGCAAATGAAATCCACTGCAAAGTCAGTTAGGCTGTTTGCGCGCCGGCTGGTAATTGGCCGAGCGTTAGGGTGGAGGTGTTTGCCGAGCCCGGAGCGCGCTCCTAATTGTGAGGCCTCTTAATCTTTACAGGACAAATTGCACTACAGCATCTCCACCACACCCCCCCCTCCCTCCCTCCTCTCAGATCCGAACTGTTCTGTAGTGCAGCGCACGACGTGAATGCAAATGTAAAGTCATAGAAACACAAGAACACTGTGAGCCTCAGGAGAAGGACATTCTGTGCCACGTGACCTCAAGTCTGACATGATGAAACAAAAAATGAGCCATAAAGAAATACAGATTCATACCAGATGAGTCACATAGTGTATTATAACCAGTAGTTACGAAGTAATACTAAGTTGAAAAAGTAAAGTAAGGGATTACTCTTATATTTCCTGTAATTTAATCAGTTACTTCTGATGTAATTAAACTAAATACTGTGTGTAATATATGTGTGTGCAATAGTGGAATTGACATCAAAATTCAAAGTCTAACTTTAAAATCTGTGCTTTAATCTATAATTCTCACATTTGTAATAATTTGGTCAGTTAATAAGAGTACTTTAGTTTTATATTATTGATTTGAATGAATTAAGAGTCGTTTCATGTCTATCCTTGAATCACTAAACTAATCAAAGTAGATGTAGGATATAGAAAGTAATAAGTAATTAGTAATGAAATACTTTTTGAAGAGAGTCATTTGTAGAGTACTCTCATTACACTATTGAATATGTCATTAGTAACTAGTAATGAATTACTTTTTCAGAGTAACCTGCCCAACACTGATTATAACACATCAATTACACGTTTATGACAGTTTCATTTGATGACAATAACAATAACTGAAGGTAAACAAGTGCCATCTCAATTCTGTCATATACATAAGACTTGCTGCTGTGATTGTTTTATCTCTATAAACTGTTTATATGGGTCTTGCCGAACGTTTTTACATTTATTATCATCACTATTCATCGATATAAAAAAATGATATCAAAGAAATATTGTAGATGTGTGTTGAAACAGCCACCCGTGATGTATTTGTTAGTCGTTTACAGTGTATATTTCATTCCATTTTGCTTGTATTTTATTTACTATGTATATAGCCCTGATCGTTTTTTCTCGGTTAAAAATCTTTATGACTTACAGTATTTTGTTTCTTGTCTGTTTACTGCTGACTCAAGGACATTTTCTATGCACTTATGCTGTTTTTACAGAAACAAAAAACAAAACATCAGTTTTGAGATGACTGTATCTGAACTGATGGATACTCTAAAGAAACTGAATAAGACCCTATCTGAAATATAAGAAATAAACACATACCGTATATGTATAATATACAGTATACATCTATACACACATGTGAATTCAGGTTACACATGTGATCAGTATATGTGCTCTCTGGTACTCAAACCCACCGCTATATTCAAAGTAGATTCTTTGGTTATTTAACATTAGTTAATATAAACTCACCATAAACAATACACTCTTAGATTCTTAAAGAGTCCTTCACAGCGATGTAATAGAAGAACCGCTTTTGGTTCTTCAAAAACAATTTCTGTCTGTATAATCTTCCACAATAAAACACATTTCATGAAACTAAAAGGTTCTGTGGATGTTAAAGGTTCTTTATGGAACCAGACAGAAAAATGGTTCTTCTATGGCATCATGAAGCACCTTTGTTTTTAAGAGTGTAGTGTATCTATAAATTAAACCATACTTAACAAAAATGCTTGAATAATATCATGAGATATTGATGTCCAACCCCGTCTCACGGCAGTTCGTGGCATAGACATGAAATATGGAATCTATTAATGCGTGTTCATGGACACGAATATCCCCATTTTTTCGTGTCACTCAGCACGACTCTCAATACACAGACTGTGTGTGTATTTACATTTACATTTATATTTATAACCTGATATCTAAAGAAGTCGTACATATTTTAGAATGTAGCTAACCAACACCTTACTTCACCCCAAACCCTAATTTAGCTAAAAAAGCAAGATTCAGGAGGTAGCAAAACAATGATAATGGCTCCCCTAACCCCGCCCCCAAACCTAACGTCACAGGAGAAAAGTCAAATCATACACCAATGAGATCGTAGGAAATAGGAATTCACACGAATGAGCCACCGTGTAAAATAGGTGTGAAGTCCCATCAGATTGCCTTGATATACAGTATTTATACATATGAAAGAGAGCGCGTTTTAAAATACATTCGATTGAAAGTCTTGCTGACTGACACGGAAAAAGGGGGAAATTCGTGTCAGTAAACACAAATTAATAGATTACAGTTGGTGCCAATGTCACGAATTCCCGCGAGACGGTGTTTTATGATGTCGGTAACGCTTTACAACCAGATGTCATTTGTTCACATTAACAAACGTGCAATTTCAGCATTTATTCATCATTGTTCATGTTTATTGTGCATTGACTAATGCTAACACAGACACGGCTTTTGATTTTAAATGTAGTAAATGCTGAAATGAACAAGAACTGAGATGAATCAATGGTGTAGAAGTATTGTTAGTTCATGTTAGTTAATACATTCCCTAATGAAATCTCACTGTAAAGTGTTATGTTGATGTCTAATAAGCTGAATAATGTAAATACAATCATTTTAATGCCTTGCAGGTGGTTTTGTTTGGGCTGGAGCACTAGCGCTATAACTGTTAGACGTTATTATGTTTCATTGTTGCGGCATCATGTTGTTATGATTCATTGTTTAGTTCAGCATGTGGCATCTAGTTATCAGAAATAAATATGAATAAACATGTGTTTGTAATTTCATTCTGTGTAAAACAAAGCCGGCAGTGTGCTGCACATTTGTGAGAATGCAGTGATTCATTCAGATATGATAATACATAGAATACATTGAGCGCTGTGCTGCAGAAGAGGAATAAGAATAAAACACAGTTTTAAGTGTATTCACATGGATGTGGGCGTAGTTTAACGTGTGCATGATCACATGAACATAGACACACCTAGAAAGCATCATATTACTTGACATAAATAGACCGGATCGGACACACATCAGTGCATGTACAGGCGGGACTGGATGTGCTCGTCTTTGAGTGGATGAGGAGTTTAGAACAAACCCGGCGCTCAGACTTCCTCTCGGTGGAGACGTCCTCACAAAGCGAAATCTCTCGGTTGAATCCGGCGGCTCCGGGGACCTGGAACACAAATAGGGGCCAGGCGTCAGTGCCTGTGAAGCGTCCCAGCGTCTATGAGGAGAATCAGGGATTGATGGAGTCCACACGAGACTGGCATCACCAATGAGATTCTGAATAAAGCAGCGAGGACAGGAAGCTCCCGCTCTGAATGAATCCATTTACAACATCAAATCAACAGAATTAACCGCATGCAGGACAACCAATACTGACGGAGAATCGTCTGGTTTAATAGTTCAATCTTTTATTTTACATGTCGCAGGAGTGTTCCTCATGTTTGTTTGTTTGTTTGTTTGTTTGAAGAGCACATGGAGAGATTTTCATTTGAACACTAAGAAGCAACATTACATGCAAACGTTTTATTTGATAAGGGGGCTTTTCTTTATCATTATAAATGTATAGAAATCATTGATACATGTTTTAAAGAGACACATGACAGAGAGAGAGAGAGAGTAATGCTGCGCTGGCGTCCGTGTCATCACTCAATGTTCTGTAAAGGAGAACAACATCTCATCACTTTAATTATCAGCTCGTTTGATTTTATTCTTTTACACTCTCAAATATTTTGAGCAATCATTTCATTTGCATTAAATCTGTCGACTTCCAAAAACCACCATTTATATATTTGTAATATTAGTTGTTTTGTTCTAACACTGAACCTTTAAGAATGTCATTTTCGAAATGCCAGTGGAAGTATCACGATAAAGTCTATATTTGTGCAAACGAAACATTTTCTACTTTATTGCTGTTTCAAGACGCCCGAGATCATCCCAGAGCTACGCTCGTCGATTGTTTCAGGACAAACATTGAGCTGTTTTGTCGTAAGCTATTTGTGTGATCACAATATATGAATCCACACTGACAATATTTGTGTCCTTGAGGCAACGGAGAGAAACAGCGAGACAGCGTGTGTCTGTCTGAGAGCCAGATGACAAAAGACCCACTGAGGATAATGGGATGAGTGTTTAATATGAAGCGGTGTATCAGCGGGGGGATATTCAGCTGTGAGACCCTCCTCTGGTGTTTGGAGCTACAGCTGAAATCTTCTGCAATCCCTCCATCTAGAGATTCCCACAAACACGTGACAGACGCTCTTCATCACTTCACATTCACCCTGCAAGTGACATCACGAGATCTGACAATCATTCTGGTTGTGCCATCAACCAATCAAGTACCACGTGATCAGATTTTGACTGAATCGGAATAAACCACGAGCCGTTCCATCGACCTGCATCCGCGATGTTTTCCGTAATGCCCAATTCTCCAGATGAGACGGGAATAGTTCCATTAGCTCAAGTGAGAGGATGAATAAATGATGAGCGAGCCGCCCCAGCAGACAGCGTGTCTCTTTATGTGCTCATATTGAATAATAAACATAAATCAGGCGGTGAATGACATAACATTGTTGGACGGCTCTACGGTTCCCCGGGCTCGTGATGTCACTTGAAGTGGCTGCACTGCACACGCTGCTGTATAAATGCGCACAGATCAACTCTTACATGTTGGTAGTGATGCTGGATTTGGCTCCGTGCCTTCAGAGAGTCTCTGCTGCCACAAGAAATATCAATATTAGACGGCAGGGTCAGTTTTACATTTACATTTAACATGCTCTGATCCATTCTTGTCTGATGTGTGTGTGTGGCTTCTGCTAAAAACGAAACAATATACAATACACAGAATAAACAAACTTATTAAACATCTGAACTTGAAATGAGCAATAAAAAGACAACTCCACTTCAAAATGATCGTTAAAATGATCCATTTTCACATTTTTGTGCACTTTTGTACAATCTTTAAAATGCTGCTCACTGCTGAACACACAAACAGCTTCAACTAGTGTATGTATGTCAACTAAACACTACTATACAGAACTGTATATAAAATGGCCAATATAATGTATCTGGTTTAATAGTAATGAAAAATGACCTTCAGATGAGTCATGAGCTCCACTGGCAACACACCTGACAAACACACCGTAGATTTCTATGTTTGTCTCTGTAGCTTAAAGTCCCAGTGAAATAAAAAATGACAATGCCTATTTTTTCATGAAATATTGCAGCGTTAATTGTAAATAGTTGATCAATGTGTGTCATTCTCTTTTTAAAATTTGTGTGCCCTCATAATCTTGAGTTAAGATCTGAAAATGCACTTCCATCCTGCAATGACTATCCCTCTCAAATGAGGTATGTTAGACGGCTTGGGCGGAGCATCCGTTAACTCCTCCCCTTCAACTGTCAGTCTGCTGCCAGTTCCATTTCAAAATGCAACAGGCTGTTTTTATACATCCAATCAAATCGCAGAGACTATTTTTCTCATTAGAATTCCATTTCACTCAGAAATGCGTCAAAATACGGAAGTAAAAACGAACGCAACTTCCGGTTCACGGGGACTTTAATGTGAAGAACGTCCTGGAAATTCTGATGCCCTAGAAACATTTTCAGCAGAGCTATAAGTCAGATGTTTTCTTCGGCCGACGGTTCAAATGTCTTTCTCTCGCATGCATCCGTGAGAGTCATACAATCATTTTTACATCATGATTTAAACCACACACACTTTCTAATGAAGTTCACATCCAAACCAGAATATTTCAGATTAAAAAAGTTTGAACACTAATTGAGAAGAATCGATCACAAGGTAAACCCATAAAATGGTTCCTCACGGTGGACTTTAGCAGTGAAATCAGGCAAAGTTTGTTGTATTCTGCCAGAAGAACATCTGTCACATCTCACCGGTCTTTTACATGTAGTTTCACGTGTGTCTGCTCATTTTTTCTTACAAAAGGACGTTGGTGAGATCACATTCTATCACAGATCTTTCATCACACGGTACTGTGCATTGTGTTAAAAGCACAAAAACATGTTTCTCCGTGAGTCTGGTATGATGGCTATAATTTATAATTTGTGCTGAAGATGAAGTCACGTGAACACTGTTAGTTTGGTGACGTAGTTCGACACATCTCATCTCACATCATGATGTACATATAATGATGACTGAAGTATTAAAGGGTTTGTTGACTACGAGCTGATGTTTCCTTTAACAGACACCACTCGTTATTTGTGTGTCTCCAGAATGTTAATGATGAAATTATACAGCACACGCTATCATTCATACATCATTCATAACATTTGTTTTCATGAAAGCCAGATAAGGTCAGATTTACATTTCCAAAACACAAACACACCATCATGAAGTGTGTGTTGTGAAGAAGCTCAAATGTCTCTCGCTTTTCTCCACATGTGCTCAACAGAAGTCATCTTCAGTGCAGACTACATAGAAAACATGAACAGTAGTGATGTTTTACTGGAACTTCACATAAGGCTTGTGTGTTCAGCGTCATGATTCTCACGCTGGGTGGGGGGGTTGTATTTTGTCACGGTTGTGTTAATTTAATAGGCCGACGTTTGGCTCTGGAGTGCTGAAGGAAAACGTTCTTTAACATAATTACAGCTGAAAATGGTTCTTATCAGAGCGAGCTCAGCTGGAGAGAGAGTCATGAAGAACTCAAATCTCAAACCATATAGAAATGACTCAAAGCAAAGCAAGGCGGCCCGTGTAGAGATCATGTTTATTATTCATGCATGTATATTTCATGCATTCTGACTGCTTTACACTGTTAAACGTGCTGGCTTCTCATGCTTGACATGGTCAACTTGTCAAAAAACGAGTTGGACGTATGCCGTCGTATTTCTGTGATCGAGACACTCCCCCAAGGTTTCGGAAAGTTTTTTTCGTACATGAAAATCCGTTTCGTAACAACTTTTCTTAGTCCCGTATTGGGCAATTCTTCTGGAAAAGCATGGCCACGGAAAGGCAAAAGAAAGAACTCGCCCACACGTCAACCAACGAGCGAAAGTAAGACACGCTTACCATCAAGATTGGCTGCGCTGTGGGCCTGCAGCTGCAGCTCGTTACTCTTGCAATAGTGAGAGAAGTTAAGGTGTGTCTAGTTGTTCACGGCATTTCAGTGATGGATGTTATATTAACAGTGGATATGGGTGCACACATGGGCCCGACCCCCCATCCCCCCCGCACTAGTCGTATGTCTTCGGAAATAATCGTACAGCTGCATCTCTTTTTTATAAATGTGATCAAACTAAAGACTCGACGGATATTTGAAGGGTGCGATACTATTCTGTACGCACTCAAGATCAACATGAAATATGCAGAAACTGTCTGACAGTGTTAGGGAGTAGCTAACTACAAGTAGCGACGCTAATAACGTAACTACATTTTTCAGTAGCTTGGCGGCAGCTCAACTACTTATAAAACAGTGTAGCTTTTCCAGTAGTTAATTTCTTTTACGTAAGAAAGTTGCGGTGTAGCGCGACCAAAAGCTCCATTCCATTCTGCCTTTAGAGCAGCGCTGTGTCACGTCGTCGTCTTCTTACTGAAACACAAACTGAAGTGGTTCATTATCGCCATCTACTGCAGTAACTATGTATTGCAGCTTCACGCTTCACTGAGAAGAGACGTAAAGGATGTACATGAGTGGGTGAATATTGTAAAGTTCGACACACCCACCATATTAAGTATTAAATATGAACATTATGTAATAAAAATAATAAATGATTGTATTACATTGTTTTAAACTTCTCTATTTTAAACATTAGTCAATAAAACATATTCAGGTGTATCACATCACATAAAAATACTGGGCTATATACTTTTTAGTATTTACTATAGTAAATAGTACTATAGTACAGCTGTAGAATACTATAGTAATTATCACACTCTATTAACATACACTACAGTATTCTGTATTATGTAGCTATAGTAAATTTATACACTTTATAAATCTTGTAGTATACTTTAACATTTATTGTGGTAAAGTAAAAAACGATACTGTATCTAGGACGTTTACTATACAGTTTGCTATAATACATACTATACTTCATGTGAGAATGTAAAAAATAAAAGTAGTTTCAAAGAAGCTAGCTAATTTTTTATGGTAACTTGTAGTGTAGCTAACTACTTTTTCAGATGGGTAGCTGAGCCGTAACTTAACTACTTTTATCTATGAGTAGATTGTGGCTTATCTAACTACAATTTCAAAGTAGCTTCCCCAACACAGCTGTCTGAGTTATGGCCACTTTAATGGCTTGACACATAAAACACTTTTAAAAACAGCTTCGAAAAAGCCCATTTTTATAAACAATAGCTTCATAGACTGTGTGTAAACTGTGTAAAATGTGACATAGTGTACTTGTGTTTGAGTTTCTATTAAACTGACCTCATTGTTTATCAAGACAAAATAGTTGATCGTTCATAATTCACCGCTCTGTAGAAGAAAGTGTGTACTGTATAGTGCGTTTCCTTACAAAGTCACATCCCAACTACAGGCGTGACATGCACACGACAGTGTCTTTAGTCACAAGTGTACACTAAATCAATCATGACTAGGTGTGTATCTCTACAGACGTGAGCATATTTTCTCTGGTTGCAGATGGAAAGAATCTGTGTGCGAGCGCACGCTTCGTGTTAATGATCTAGCAGCTCCAGCGGCCCACCGCATGTCACAACACGTCATAAAGCCGACGCTCGGCCCTGTCTGAACTTATCATGCTACCAATTAGCCTGAATAAAGTGACGGCGTGAAAAGGGCGGCGGGTCGTGTTAACGTCTGTAAAGCGGATCTTTAATTCCGAGTGTTTTCTCTCTCTCTCTCGTCCCGCAGGTCTCCACAGAATGGAGCGAGAATGAGCAGCGAGCGGCCGACCGTGAAGCATGAACTGCAGACTCATTGTAGTCACTTACTGCCTGTTTATATGGGAACATATAACAGTTCAGTCCAACCGTCAGGAGCCATCGGCCAATGAGCAGCATGTTAGCCGACAGTTTGACTGGCTTATCTCGGACCGCGGCCCCTTCCATCACTCCAAGGGCTACCTGTCCTTCATGGAGAGATTTCGCCAAGGATTCACCACCCGATATAAAATCTACAGGTGAGTCAAGTGAACTTTCATCATGTAACGCTGCGCGGGTGTTTAAAAAAGATCAGATCCATCTCTTATTTTAAAGTTCTCTGTGTTGAGGGACAGAGGTGCTTTATAGTGTTTAGGAGTCTTACAGACACCAGACGCTCGTGTGTGTGATAGAAGAGTTCTGATCAGAGCAGAGATTTGGGTTTCTTTTAATTCATCGTACAAATCATGTGTCATAGAAGACACGACATATATTTTGCGTTTATGGATGTGAGTGATAGAATGTAAGTGAGTGATGTCGGAGAATAGAGCTTTTCAGCATCTGTGGTGACTTTAAAAGGATAAAACGCTGGATACAATAGTTCTGTAAAGAGATGCACTGGACATCTTCTATGAAGCGCACACGCACAGAGTTCTGCTTGAACCTTGTGTGATGAAGTATCACTGATGCGTGGCACGAGTAAAACCTCAGACATATTAAACATGTGCTTCATTATTGCAGGTGTGTCATTCGGAGATGCTGAACAGGGCAGAAACGTGTCAGATGATGATCGTGTTTATATTTGATTAAACATGACATTAGCATGTTTTAAAGGAGTGATGTGTCATACTAGAGAAATGAGAGTTGTCAGGAAACACACTGAAGGTAGAGAGAGAGACTTTATACTCATTTAAATGCTACACGTGTGATGTCTGGGATATATTTTAATGTGTGAATATATTCTTTCCTGATAGAATATCTTTCAGTACCTGTCAGCATCACAGACAGTAACATAAATCACCTCCTGCTTTCTCTCTCTCTCTCTCTCTCATCATACAATCAGCAGCTCGCGTGTGTTTCTATGTGAAAAATACCTTGAAAAACATTAAAGTGCTGTGTAGATGCCATTTTCAGCCTTTACAGATGCACTAAGCATCACTCCTTGCGATGCGAGACATCAATCCCACAATGCAATATGGGCAGATCGGTTTATTATAATCATTTTGAAAAGCGGTATACAGATTCATCAAAATATCAATTTGACCCATTGTTTGTGTGCGATGTGCATATTTATGCTTATGTCAGAGCGGATGATTTAAAGGGATCTTTAAATCATCCAAAGAGATCTTGCCCCCATTGACTCCCATAGTAGGAAAAATCACTTCATCATTTTTTTGTTCTGTTGAACACAAAAGAAGATATTTTGAAGAATGTAATACAGCAAACAGTTCTGGGGCACTTTTGACTACCATTGTGTTTTTCCAACCATGGGAGTCAATGGGGGGCAAAATCTGTTTGGTTAAAAGCATTCTTCCAAATATCTTTCTCTGTGTTCATCACAACAAAGACATTTATACAAATATAGAACAACTCGAAGGTGAATAAATGATGACATAATTATACATTTTTGGGTGAAGTATCCCTTTAACATCATTCCCTTAAAAGGTACCACGTCAGATACGTAAGATAAGATAAGATAAGAGCGGATAAGAGCTTCAGTATGCAGCACACGTGGCTTTAGATCAGAATGTAAATACAATGTGTTGATCATGACCAGTATAATGTGAGTCTCTGATCTTCAGCTGTTTCTGAATGTGATGAGAGTTCAGCCGGACGGGTTCCTATTCAGACATGAAGGATGAGAAACATAATAATCACATCTTCATTTACAGACACTTTTATGAGCATAATTACAGCAGTTTCAGCTCTACAACCCAAACACTGACCGTTCAGTTTTCTCTGACCAAGTGCTCACACATTCATTACCGAGACACTCAACCATCTCTCTTTCTCTCTCTGTCTCTGTCTCAATTTTAATTTCAAGGTACTTTATTGGCATGATTACGTGTTCTTACAATATTGCCAAAGCATTGAACATATAACAAAAGACATACGTTAAGACATACATTAGAGTCAAATTAAAAGGTGCTAGGTAAGAGATAAAATATAGAATGAAATATAAAATAAAGCATATGTAAATAAACAAATGAAATATATAAAATAAAAATATCTGTATCAAATGTACATTTCAGGCAGAAACATGAGAATGGAATAAAAGTAAACAGTGTATATGCTTTCTCTCTCTCTCACTCTCTCTCTCTCCTCATTCCATTTCCTGTTTCTTGTGTGATTCACTGAGGCATGCTCTAAACGCAGTGAGCTGCCGACCCACAGCAGACAGCCTTCTAAATCATCACATGCTCTCTGCAGAAGCTGCCTGATAACACATACCTGCATTCTGTCCAAAAGAAAAGAGAAATCCTCCTACATGACAAATACTGCAGTGCACTTTAACGTTTATATAATATATTATAATCATTATACTACAGAAAAGTACTCTAGTATATTAATTTCTACTACAGCAAGATTAAAAAACACTGTTGCAGTTTATTATAGTACCAGAGCCGTTATGACACTCGCATAGAAGTAAAGGTCTGTGCACATACAGTCCGAAATTTTCGTATGCGTTTTTTCGTGTTTGGCGCTCGTTTGTACGGTGTCTCTGAAATAAAAAAAACGCCTCTCAAAATGCTTGCTACGGATGCGAAAAACGCAGAAAATCTCATCGGAAGAGATGAAAATATCGGAAGCAGTGTGTAAATGTGATTAACACAATGTGAGGTCGTATTTATTTTTTAACGTATGGAAATTTCGGACGCAAATTTCGGACTCATTGTGCAATGGGCTTAACTCGTGTCACGGAGCGAACGATAGATCCAAACACTGCACTGAAGCCCATTCATTTCAGTGTCTCGCAAAGGCATTTGCTGTACAGTTGGTGAAATAAAGGCATGTTTATACATTTTGAAAGTGAAGTGACCTATAAGTCAGATATGGTGACCCATACCCGAAATGTGACCTCTGCATTTAACCCATCCAGAGAGTAGTGAACACACGCACAGCAAGTGGTGACCACACGTACACCCGGAGCAGTGGGCAGCTATCACTGGAGCAAGTAGGGGTCAGGTGCCTTGCTCAAGGACACCTCAGTCGTTACCCCCCGGCCCTGAGGATCCAACCAGCAACCTTCTGGTCACGAGTCCCACTCTCTAACCATTAGACATCGACGGCTCTGGAAATAACTTTAGGTGCCTACAGTATTTTAACATGGATAACACTGTACTATACTTTAGTATTTTCTATATTAAAAGACAGTAGTATATTAGTTTATAGGAGTATAGTATGTTACAGTACTACACTGTATTCTGTGATATATTAACTGAGGTAAATGGATAAACTGTAGTAAACAACTCTCGTGATGAACTCCAGCAGGAAACAGAACACAAATAAGTGAAAAAAGAAAAAAACGTATATTTTTACTACATTACAGCTCAAATACACGAGTGTTTAGAAATGTTGTAACAGAGCACTGCAGTAGACACTAAAGCATACTACAGTATGTAGGATTATATAAGGCAATCCCAGAATGCATTGCCACAAGTGAAATGGAAAAATGTAGCATGCAAGTGAAATGTATATGGTATATTGAATAATTCAGACGCTGGAGTGATGTGCTGAGCGTTCAGAATCAGACCCATATGACATTCGTTTGAGTTCAGACGCTGACTGAGAAGAAATCTACTATCCTCTGATTTCCATCATCCATTACACACAAAAAACAGATGTGTGACCAAAGACACGAGTGAAATGAGATCAGCATATGAGAGAAATGTGGAGGCAAAGCAAAGCATTCTGTGCGTGTTTGTACGCATATAAAACATTCTTGATGAGAGAAAGTCCTGCTGAGAAAACCATCTGTACCGCTGAAGACTTGCTGAGGTTTGGAAGAAAATCTGAGGTGCCGTCGAGTGCTTACACAGCATTCTCTCTCTCTCTCTCTCTCGCCCGCTCGCAACGTCTACTTTTAACAGATCTGGTGGTGAGAATGAGCGTCTGTTCTCCAGACCCGCTCTCGTCTACACATTCACCGTGATTGTCAGCGAATGTGCCGGCGTTTCTGACACTGTTGTCAAGCGACGGCTTTAAAGTGTCTGAAGAACTGAGACCACGCGTGTGCGTGTGTTCTGGAGGGAATGTGTGACGTGTCAGAACATCATTCTCTATATTAGTCTCTATATCCTCAAGTCTCTTCGCATAGTAAATCTCCTCAGATTTGACCGACACGTTCAGCCCGAGCGAGCGACAGACGCACGTCATCTGGGTTTCATCTGAACACTTCGGCTCGGTTTTATTTCTCTTGCATGCGTTTGTGTTTGTTTTCTTTTGTCTCTTTCCTCTCCGTCCATCCTGCTCGGTGTTTGACTTCTCCAGTCTTTTATCTTTTTGACTCTACAGACTGGTATATTGTTAGTCGGGGTGTATGTTTCTCCTGCGCTGTGCGATGTAGATCAGTAATCCCACTGCGTTTGACTCTTCGTGGACTGCAGACTGAGCACGCTGGGGTTTTTGTCTGTCACGTGCTTAAAGGGATATTCCACAGGCAAAATTAAATGTCCCCGTGTTTTACTCGCCCTCAAGGCATCCTGACTGAATATGGTTTTCTTCTTGAAGAATAATGCAGTCAGAGTTATAACACCACGTATCATTTTATTTCCAAGCAGTAGAATGAGAGTGAATGGGCATCGACTTTTTGAAGCTCCAAAAAGTGCATCGATCAAAGAGCTGCACAACACGGCTCCGTGGTCTTAACAAATGTCAACTGAAGTTCTGAGGTGTTTTGAGTGACTGAGTTCAGTGTTTGACATATGAGTTGTTTCAACAAAATGAATCGGTTCAAATGAGTCATTACATCGCGAATCGGACATTAGCGGACAGTGACGCGCTGTTGGTTATTTACAGCTGTTAGGACATGGCAAAAGATAGAAGTTAACAAGAAAACACTTCATTGGATAGAATTTTTCCTTTATGTCGGCTGCATGTGCGGAACACTTGTCAGGGAAGAAAAGACAACATGTTTAAATTTGAGCACATTCACACCCAGCTGTCATTCAAGTAAAAATATTCTCAAAATGCACCAAGTGAAACATTGATTCTGACTTCCGACCTTGCTTTTGATTAACGTGTGAAGGAGAGAGACCGATGTGTTCGACTTCATTAAACGCTGCGCAGAACGATCGGAATAAGACATCAATGTTCAGTAAGAGAGTTTTAAAAGCATATGGAGCACTCCGTCCCGCGTTCGGTCTGCGCAACACCGAATGAAGCGAAACACACACTTTAGTTTGGAGACAGAGGGAGTGCACGAGCTCTCTGCTCGCTCTTTCCTGCACTAATCACAAGCGCGTCATTCACCACTCATAAATCACGTTAAATAAATCTCTTCAAACTCGCACCAATGCGACCCTGTGAAATGTTTCCTCGCTCATTATAAAAAACGATCGCATTTACACGCATTTAGGTCGCAGTCGAGAGCCCTGTGTATGCGAGTCTTTCTTCAGAGGAACACAACAGAAGATATTTTGAGAAATGTGTCAGTGGTTTTGTGTTCATACATTGGAAGTCAATGGAGTTCAGTGTTGTTTGATGATCAACATTCTTCAAAATATCTTCTTTAGTGTTCTGAAGATGAAGGAAACTCATACAGGTCTGACATGACATGAGCAAATAAAGACGTAAGTTTCATTTCCGGTCAAACTGTCCCTGCAGTAATATAACACAATCTTCTCTTTGTAGCGTGATCTATCCACCTGTAAATGAATGTTTACATTTATAATTCACCCAAATATATTAAAATGCTCCCAAGGTCGAAAAGTAATTATTTGTTTACGACACGTGTCATACTTTCAATGAAATCTTCATTGATATAGTGCTGGAAATGCGTTCAGCGCCAGGCAGAGACGTGGGCATATTGGCACGGCAACGCGGTGGCTGCGCGTGTTCCCCGACAGAAGGAAGCATCACATTTAGCCGTCAAT
Source organism: Triplophysa rosa (assembly GCF_024868665.1). NCBI lineage: Eukaryota > Metazoa > Chordata > Actinopteri > Cypriniformes > Nemacheilidae > Triplophysa > Triplophysa rosa. Next base: position 960,456 of record NC_079891.1, read on the forward strand.
GCAAGATATCACCTTGCTTGTGACAAGACAATTAAATCCCGCATCAATACTGAGTGGAATTCAGTGCGCTTCTCATTAAAAATGTAATCAGAAAATCTGCAGTCACATCTGTCTGACATCTGCAGGGCTGTCACGGGAGCCGGGAAGCCTCATCCATCACCTGTCAGGAATCTGAAGAAAACACGCATTTTTGTCTGTTTACAGCTGGAGTTCATGATGCGTGGAGTCTCGAGTTAGTCCGTCTGTCACATCCTCGTCTGTGTGTTGAATCACGTCATCGGATATCATTCAGAACACGTCCCGTCATGACAAATATCTCATGTCCAGCAGGATATTCTCAATATGATTCTTGGTTCAGTACGGGACACTCGACGGCTCACAGAACGTAAGATAGATGTGTGTTTATTAGAAAACATGATGACAACTACAGCTTAAGGAAGTGTTGGTGTTCTTGGCGCATTTGATAATGTTATGCAAATAACTAAAGTGTCTTATTTTCACTGCCGATACATCAAAGTTGTGTAATAAAAAAAGAAGAAGCTACAAAAGAATCGTCCAATAACACAGCCAATGTAAATTGGATGTTAACGTGTCCTACATGTACAACCTCTAACATCACATCGACACGCGATCATGACGTGAGCGTCCTGTACCCGTAAAGAACTGAGAGAACCTATAGAACATGACTCAGATTCACTTCTCTTCGCTGGCTCCGTTGGCATGAGTTCAGATGTGTTGGAGAACCATGAAAGGAATTACAGCCGAATGATCATTTATCTGCAGGATTAATGGCTTCTACAAACGCCTGACTTTTAATGTGATAGTGCTCCATTATTGTATTGAATGACTAAAGACTTTCCTGAACTACAAGCACTTATATAGTCCCACAGCTTCATTTCATTCGAATTCACTTTCTTCTTCTTGCTACAGTACATGGTCACATTAAAACTTCTCTGCAAATACATTTCATCTTAGAATGAATTCATTGGTTTACCAGACGTTGTATCACAAAAGTGTTCTTACATTTTTAACTACACTTGAAAAAAATCCGTAAAAATAGGGTACAATATACTGTATTAATATGAAGGAATTTTCTGTACTCATTTTTACAGTTGTTTTACCTGTATTTTACATTTTGCACTGCATTAAATTGCATTTAGCATTAACGGAAATGTCCGTAAAAGAAAGGAAAATATACTGGTAATTTTCTGCCAGTACTTTATCTGTTTTTTACGGGATTTCTTTTTTACAGTGTATGCAAGGAATCATTGACGACAGTCCGGTGAACTCTTTGAAAGTAATGCACACCCCGCAAGAATTTCTTACGCATCTCATCTGAAGCTGTTGCTTGAGCCAGCATATGCAGTTATCCCAGAGCGAGAGGAAGACAGACAGCGCGCGCGTTTAAAGCCAAGTATCTACTGTATATTTGATTTGTTTTCGTCGTATTACACACCCCTGTCATATAAGAAAAGTGACACAGGGATTTCTGCGCCAGCTGCGGTTGTCTCAGTGGCATATAAAGCTTGCTGCTGTGTTTAAAGTCCCGTTTACCCATTCCACAGACCAATTTAAGCTGTTGTTTTTGTCATTTTCATGTGTCTTGGGTTTTATCTTTAACCCGCTGATTGTGTCATGTAGTTTGCCGTGACCTTTGATATATGCTCAAGTTTTTCGTCTGAACAGTCCTGTACAGCGCTGTCGCCATTGTTGTTGAAATGTTCATGCTGTCCATAAATGTTCATAGTTATTTCTTCTCAGACAATGGAAGTGACCTGTCATTTTGTGTGGTGTTAGATCTTTATTCTGTGTTGGACAGTAGGCTACAGTGTAAACCTTATTCAGTTAAACTTGGCGCATGACATGGAACTATAAGATCTGGAACTACTTCATCGGTGTGTGCGTTTAACTGAAAAATAATGCACACCCGTGGAACGTTCATCAGCCAATCAGAATGAAGCATTCAACAGCCCCGTGGTATAAGATAATGTAAACAAATAGTGAAAGAAACATTATTCATTGTGACATGCATTCAGCCAAATAATTTGCTGATAATAAAGTTGATTTAAATTAAGTGTACCGTTGCCATGGAGACAACAGCATCGGTGATATGAGACATGTAAGTAAATGTCAAGATAAATGTCAGGTGTGAACAATATATGACTTGTCAGAGAAGTGGTCACGCTGATGTTGATTCATGTGTTTTTATAGAGTAAGTGTGAGGTTTTTCTTTATTTTGACAGCGGGTGATATTCCTCAGAGGGTTTTTTGTCGTTTTGAACGATATATGGTCACTGATGCTCATTTGTCGAGGCTTTAACACGTTTCCATCACTCACTCTCTCTCTCTCTCTCTCTCTCTCTCTCTCTCGCACACACACACGCACGCACGCACGCACACACACACACACACAGATTCTTCTCTGTATTTATGGACGTGATGTAATGTGAATATGCGATTTCATGCCAAATCAGATCCCTACACTCTAATATATAAATCATTATTATAGGCTTTCAAAGAACAAACACATCTTTCACACAGAGTTGTCAAATTCTGATCATTTGTAAGAAAGTAATCTCTTATGTATGTGTATTATTAGAGATAAGTTTAGCAAAATGAGGTCATATGACTTTCTTTTTTCATCAGAACACAAAAGAAGATATTTTGAAGAATGTTGATGATCAAACAACACAGAACCCCATTGACTTCCATTTTATGAACACAAAACCACTGAGACATTTCTCAAACTATCTTCTTTTGTGTTCCACTGAAGAAAGAATCACATAGAGATTTCCAACCACATGAGGGGAATAAATAAAAATGATTTTGGCTAACCTGTTCCTTTAGATCAGCCATTTTCTGCAGAAAATAATGTCTTACTTCATATTTTTTAAGTGCAAATACTTAGATTTACTTAGAATACTAGAAGATTAACTTGAGAAGCAAAATGGCATTAGGAATAAACCCAAATTAAAAAAAAGATCAAACTTTTAAGCATGAATTAATTGCCAATTAGGTAAGAAAAATAAATCAGGTTTTTAATTGAATTCAACTAATTTTTCTTACCTTGATTTTTTTTCTTGTTTTAAGCATAAACTTGATTTTGTGTGTTACTGGCTATGGTTTCAATATAGTCGCGTCAAATTTAAAACATCGGTGTGTGGATGTATTTTATGATTATTCGGAGCCGTGATGAATATAGAAATATGAATGAAAATGCCTCGGCGACGGTGGCGGTTGTTTCTGTGTGAATATAAGGAGCAGAGACTGTATGAGCAAAAGATGCTATGAAAGTGCAGTCTCCCACCTTTTGCTCTTTGTGTTCTGTGATGGAGAGAAAGTCATCGGGTCTGAAACAACCTGAGGGCGTGAAAATGACTTTTTACTTTTCGGGCTGAACTACTTCTGTAAAGCTCTGTGTAGCTGTTGCTGAACTGAGGGTTTGGTTGCAAGCGGGACTTTATCACACCAGACGTGTTGTTGTGTACAGAATCAGAGCACCTCCCCGGGAGCGTCTCTACAGAGTGAGATTAAACGCTAGCTTAATGCCGGACAATAGCCGCCCGGTCAGCAACAAGCAAATCTGCACGTCTCTAATGACCCGAGCGGACCGCCTCATTCTGTGAGCCGGGGGGCTGCTGTTACAATGTTCAGCTTAGCCAGAAAGGTCACGATCACTTTGAGAAAGATGAAGAATCGCGTATCTACAATTACTGGCCCAAAGGCGCCTTAGCAGAGAATAATTAAATGGCTTTAGTTCAGTAATCTGTTTTGACACACCACTGTTGACTGCTCACTTGTGCTAAACTCGCCCCATGAGAACCATTACATGCTGGAGGTTCAGCCGCGATGGGTTCAGCTCACAGTGTTTGAATTTTACTAAGTTTCGCTGCATTGCAGGCGTATCGAGATACTGGCAAATAAAAAACACACAAGAAGTTTACGAAATTCAGAACTGCCCCCAGTGGCCAAAGCGGGAACTACCCTAATAAAAGATTACAGCACAACGGATATTAATGTTGTCTCTTTAAATGTCACAAGCAGGAAATCTGAAGGGATGTGACGTCAAAGGCACAGTGAGACAGCTTCAGTCACACAAAACTCAAGCAGACCAGCCGACCTGAAGAAAGCGATTCAGATCAGCGAAATGAAATTCTGTCACTTTTAATCCTCCTCACTTCCAGGAATTACTCTCAACACTACATGTGCGGGATTTAATCTTCACATAAAAACACTTTATGAAGCATGTTAAAGAATTAAAGTTAATCTCCTCTGAGCTCCGTGACATGACACACAAAATCATTTCCACTGTCCATCCGTTTATGAAAACATAACGAAAGACTACAGACGCAATGGAAGTGTTTGGGGAAAATGTAACCGTTCTGAAAGTGTAACTACAAACAATCAGATGTGTTGAACTGAGATCAAAACACTGTCATAATGCAAACGTGATCCTGGAAAATTTCTTTGGGTTTAATTTCTCTAAATTCATCATTTTTATCTTTTGATTTAGGATCGAACTAAAAGCAGAACAGTTTGTGTGGGATTCATCATGTTTGTATATGTTCTTCAGATCACCTGTTGCTTTAGAAAGGAGTTTGGAGGGCGTCCGGCGACGCTTCAGTTCTCATTGTTCTTCCATCGCTGCTTTACAGCCTGTGGATGAGAAATCCAATATAAATGCAAATCTGTCTGTTAATGCACTTTAAAGTCTGCAAGCGTCTAATGTAATCAAAGCAAAAAATGACCATTTTTATGCTAAATTAAAATATTTATGAGAGTGGCAATCTGTGCGTTGATCAGGTGCGAGAAAGACTCGGTTAGACTAACACAACTATCAATATATGAAGAGAGTTTGTGCTGTAGACACATGAGAGAAGCGTTTATAAGAGCTGCAGAGCGCAAAGTGAGCTCCAGGAACACAATGATATGACTCTTTTAAATGGATTAATGTGGTAACAATCCTCATCTACTGTATGTTTGGAGTGTAAATCTTGCTGGCTGGAGTAACTGTGAAATCTCATGCTAAGAATGAATAGCATACAATCTACAATACGAACAGTAATGGGAAACTGGAGTTTAGTTAATAATTAAAATAGGTCATTATGAGAGAGATCTCACTCATATTACCCATGTCCCCATTTGCCCTCTGAGAGGAGGCCTGTGAAAGAAAGACTGGAAAGAAAGAGCCAAGGACACCTGTGAGCGTGTAGGAAAGGCGTGTGAGTGGAGGCCTAGAGGCAGAGGGGACCTGTAAGCAGTGGCCTGTGTCAGGAGGAGAGGAGGCCTGTGAGAGAAGAGGAGGCCTGTGAGAGGAGGAGCCTGTGAGAGGAGGAGCCTGTGAGAGAAGAGGAGGCCTGTGAGAGAAGAGGAGGCCTGTGAGAGGAGGAGCCTGTAAGAAGAGGCCTGTGAGAGGAAGATAGGAGGCCCGTGAGAGGAGGAGGCTCGTGAGAGAAAGAGAGGAGGCCTGTGAGAGGAGTAGGCCCGTGAGAACAGGCCTGTGAGAGGAGGAGGCTCGTGAGAGGAAGAGAGGAGGCCTGTGAGAGGAGGAGGCCCGTGAGAGGAGGAGGCTCGTGAGAGGAAGAGAGGAGGCCCGTGAGAGGAGGCCTGTAAGAGGAGGAGGCCCGTGAGAGGAGGAGGCTCGTGAGAGGAAGAGAGGAGGCCCGTGAGAGGAGGCCTGTAAGAGGAGGAGGCCCGTGAGAGGAGTAGGCCCACGAGAAGAGGCCTGTGAGAGGAGGAGGCCCATGAGAGGAGGAGGCCCATGAGAGGAGGAGGCTCATGAGAGGAGGAGACTCGTGAGAGGAAGAGAGGAGGCCTGTGAGAGGAGGCCTGCGAGAGGAGGAGGCCCGTGAAAGGAGAAGAGAAGGCCTGTGAGAGGAGAAGGCTCGAGAGGGAGGAGGCTCGAGAGAGAGGAGGCCTGTGAGCCTGTAGAAAAGGCCTGTGAGAGGAGAAGAGAAGGCCTGTGAGAGGAGGAGGCTCGAGAGGGAGGAGGCCTGTGAGCCTGTAGAAAAGGCCCGTGAGAGGAGAAGAGAAGGCCTGTGAGAGGAGGAGGCTCGAGAGGGAGGAGGCCTGTGAGCCTGTAGAAAAGGCCTGTGAGAGGAGAAGAGAAGGCCTGTGAGAGGAGGAGGCTCGAGAGGGAGGAGGCCTGTGAGCCTGTAGAAAAGGCCTGTGAGAGGAGAAGAGAAGGCCTGTGAGAGGAGGAGGCTCGAGAGGGAGGAGGCCTGTGAGCCTGTAGAAAAGGCCTGTGAGAGGAGAAGAGAAGGCCTGTGAGAGGAGGAGGCTCGAGAGGGAGGAGGCCTGTGAGCCTGTAGAAAAGGCCTGTGAGAGGAGAAGAGAAGGCCTGTGAGAGGAGGAGGCTCGAGAGGGAGGAGGCCTGTGAGCCTGTAGAAAAGGCCTGTGAGAGGAGAAGAGAAGGCCTGTGAGAGGAGGAGGCTCGAGAGGGAGGAGGCCTGTGAGCCTGTAGAAAAGGCCTGTGAGAGGAGAAGAGAAGGCCTGTGAGAGGAGGAGGCTCGAGAGGGAGGAGGCCTGTGAGCCTGTAGAAAAGGCCTGTGAGAGGAGAAGAGAAGGCCTGTGAGAGGAGGAGGCTCGAGAGGGAGGAGGCCTGTGAGCCTGTAGAAAAGGCCTGTGAGAGGAGAAGAGAAGGCCTGTGAGAGGAGGAGGCTCGAGAGGGAGGAGGCCTGTGAGCCTGTAGAAAAGGCCTGTGAGAGGAGAAGAGAAGGCCTGTGAGAGGAGGAGGCTCGAGAGGGAGGAGGCCTGTGAGCCTGTAGAAAAGGCCTGTGAGAGGAGTCCCATAAGTGGAGGTCTGTTAGCGGAGGTTTCTTTCATGATGTCTCATGCTTTGCTGTAATAACTGTTTCCAGAAATAAACTGGTGCGAGAGGTGCAGACTGTCACTTGACTTCTGTATGAAAGCAGTATATAATGACATGTGAAATAATGATCATGTTCATGGCTCTGCGTTCAGTTGTGCAGATGTGAGGTGATTCGGTTACGATCATCAGCCACGTTTTTTGTATCCGCAAGTGCAATTTACAGCATTTTTTAAAACCGTTCATGCTAATTTGTATCTTCAATGCACTTTAATGCTAAAGGCCAGATGACTAAAAAATAAAAAAAATATTTCTCTGTGACGATTCACATCTTACAAGTGTTAAGGAGTGAATAACAGAATCAGCCTATAAAGCTCTCTCTCTCTAGCCAGGTTTCCATTACAGATTTGCGCAAAATTTAAGCGATGTTTTCTAAATGTCAATTAAAACAATATCGCGGAATCACTGCATTTCCATTAAATTATGTTATGCGATTAAAGTGTATCTTGAGTCTTCTCACGATAAGTCATTCTGGCCGTACTTCTTCTTTGTATGTTTTCTGGCAGGGTGCAAAAAAAACTACTGTGATGAAAGAGTGAAGAGAAAAGTCTATTTCTCTATAATGACTTATATATTCTCATATGACCTCACTGTTCCTAATAAATCTCCATACTGCACTCACTCGTTTTCCTGCATTTCAGCATCATATAAGATATTTCTTCATGTGAATTCCTTACATCCTATCTTTCCAAAAGTTCTGACAAAACATACCGCGAATGGTCATGTGACCTTTTTATACGCCACGTGACAAAAAGTGTTTCCATTGCAGTTTTGCGAAATATGCGTTTATGGTATTGCCTGAAAAAACACATCATACGAGCGCGAAACTTTTTTGCGATACATGAGAGTTTTTCCATTGGCCGTATTTTCAATGCGCTATTTCAATTTGTGCACTTTGAAGAGTAATGGAAACCTGGCTTCGCTCTCTCTCTCACGTACACACACAGTCATTTAAATGAACTGGTACAAAAACAGATTTAATTGATTCATTCCCTCTTGGCATCGTAGGCCTTATTTGTCCCGAGGTTTCAATTCAGTTAATCTATGTTTTTTAATTTCATTTGTTTTATTATTGTGTACATTTATTTTGCTCAAATCTATTTCTGTCACACTAACTGAGTTTCTCATTTTTGTGCTAGATTAATGACTGCAGAAACATGGTTAACCCCGTGTGCTGTTCTGTTTTAAAAAAAAAATAGGCAATTCATTGTTTTCTTAAACCTCAAACATTTATATTTATTCAAAATCAACATGTTTTTTCACCCATATCATAGATTTTGCTCTTTTGATTTATCAGAGATATTTGCCATATACAGTATGCTGTCTGTATTGCTTGTAATTTGTGAGAAAACATCTGTAAAGTATTTTTTCATAGGGCCTACATTTTTACGGCTGTATAGATTTAAAAACTGAACAATGCTAAACAAAAACATCAACACCATACAAAGGTTAAATATAAACAAACATATTCATTATTTTATTGCTTCCTTTGCTGTATTTAAAGTCCCAGTGAAATAAAAAATGACAATGCCTATTTTTTCATGACATATTGCAGCGTTTATTGTAAATAGTTGATCAATGTGTGTCATTCTCTTTTTTAAATTTGTGTGCCCTCATAATCTTCAGTTAAAATCTGAAAATGCACTTCCATCCTGCAATGACTATCCATCTTAGATGAGGTATGTTAGACGGGCTGGGCGGAGCATCCGTTAACTCCTCCCCTTCAACTGTCAGTCTGCTGCCAGTTCCATTTCAGAATGCAACAGCTGTTTTTATACATCCAATCAAATCGAAGAGAAAGACGAAAGCCACGCCCACTGTTTTTCTCATTCAAAATTCCATTTCACTTTAAAGTCCCCGTGAACCGGAAGTTGCGATCGTTTTTACTTCCGTATTTTGACGCATTTCCGAGCAAAATGGAATTTCTAATGAGAAAAATAGTGGGCGTGGCTTTCGTCTTTCTCTGCGATTTGATTGGATGTATAAAACAGCCGTTGCATTTTGAAATGAAACTGGCAGCAGACTGACAGGGACTTTAAAGACATTCAAAAATGAAAACTGATTGTTGAACACAATCTCATTTCTTAAAGGGGTCATATGGCGTGAACACGTGTTTTTCTGTGTCTTTGGTGTGTTATAAGTTGCTCATGCATGTATTAGACGCGTATGATTGCAGAAATGAAAGTGTGGGAACAAAAGAGTCATTCTATGTAAAAGCGAACGCTCACCCAGACCTGCCTGAAACACCTCGTGTAGCCACACCCCCACACATCTACATCAGTTGGTGGTCTGATTTGACTAAGACCGCCCAAATGTAGACGCAAGTAAGGTGGGCGTACCTGTCAGTACAATTGAAGAGGAACCTGATGTTCACATTTCGTCACATTTCCCTCACATGCTTGCAGTATTCCACCAATCACTACACACTGGTGAACTGGCCAATCACAGCACACCTCGTGTTTTTCAAACAAACACGGTTTCTTGTCAGAAGACATTTAATTCACGAGACTCATTTCTCGTGGATGTTTGTGATTTTTGAAGCTTTGACTCCAATGTAATAAGAAAACAGGATGGTTGTTTGTGTTCAACCCAAGAACGTCTTATACTGCATCATTCAAGCAAAATACAAATTCTGTCATAAATGATATCTAAGTATTTTAGTTTTCAGGCTTCTTGTATTTGTAAGCTATTTGTAATTTACAGTTTACCTGCCTCATATAGCAAACTGCTGTTCATTCTATTCTCTTAAATCGTTCTCCTGGCCCAGATTTTCAATGCTCGGTTTCAAGTGCGGAGCAAAGCCGATATTCTGCCGGCTAAATGAAAACGTCCAGATATCGATCTGATACAGGGACACAATGGCTTCACGTGACGGGCTGATATATTCAGAGTCGCGGCGGAGGGTGGACGCCTATCTCAGGCTTTTGTTTTAAGTCGGAGACAAATCTTTTGTGCGAGTGTGTGTGTGTGGATGATCCTGCAGTAATGAGATGGAGCAGAGGTGCTTGATTCAGATGCAGCAGATAGAGGCGGCTGTGAGGAGAATGTGTAATGGACAGACACACTTTCACGTGGAATGGCTCGAGACGGGCTAGACAGCAAGACTGAAAGGTCGCAGTCAAGGTGAGATGTAATCAGAGAGACTTTCTGTCTGTCTAACACGCAGTGAGCATGAGAAGCGCCCTAATCAGTGTGCAACACTCCCCCTCGCTCTCACATCTGGTCAACATCATCAGAGAATAATAAAAACTTCATTTAAGCCTCTTCACCTTTTCATGAGACACAATAACAGAATGAAAGTCAGTCGGTCACCTTACAGAAAAATCACAGGAATATCACGTGTCACGTGATTACGACATCAGCAGATGGATTTAAAAATCACTTTATAATAAAGTTTCATTCATTACCATCAGCAAATGGACTAGATACTATCATGAACGACCAATCATCAATATATCATATTTGTTAATGCAAGTTAATAATATTTCAACTTTACTAATGTAACAAACACAGCTTTTGATTTTAAAAAGTGAACGTTGAACATTATCCAAGAATAATAATTGCTGTAGAAGTGTCGTTCATTGTTAGGTCATGCTAACTAATGTTAACACCAAATCCGTCTGAAAAAATTCACTCTTAAAAGGAAATTTTATATAATTAATAAAAGGCTATCTGTCATGACAGCACACGTTATTATCACGTATACTGACAGCATTGAGTTTTATGATCTCGAGACGGCGTGTGAATATTTCATTTCACGCAGAACCTGCAACCCACCGCTGTCTCACAGCGAGAAATCAACAACATCTGATTCAGGGAGCCAAATGATGTCACACTGCTCTCGAACCCCAGATAATCATCCGGCACGATGGGATTAGTTAATTACCGTCAGGAAGAGCTGGCAATTAGTGGAGAAATGGAGCTGGAAGACGTGTCAGGGTTAAGCACTGCCTAAACCACTGAGTGGGCTGATACTGCGGTCTCCGGGGAGTTTATTCACAGCACTTCTGCAAAAAAAAGAAAAAAGGAAAGAAACACGCTCTGAAAAGGGTGCCGCTGAAGAAACCATTGTTTTTTAATCACTAAATCTGGAAGAGCTGTGAATCGTTGGCTCTTTAGAATTAAAGTCGGGAGATGTTAGGAGAGGAAAATGCCTTTTAACATTATTCACACAACAGTAGTTGTGTTTGCTGTTCAAGTCTGGTTTAAGGTCTTAAAGGTGCAGTGAAATAGGACCACAATTTTAACCCGAGCTTTTGTTATATAAGAGGGAATTGTATTCTTGGGAACATCCTGTAAGTGTCAGACCTGAAAACGCCCTTGTTACTGAAATAACAACTGTTATTGACACCAGGCTCAGCGAACGACAGGTCCAGGAAACACCGCCTCCACAGAAGAATATCAATGACTACTCCTCTAGCCCCGCCCACTGGTTCGCGCATGACAGTACTGAACACAAGCTGCACGGAACCAGATAGAGCGAGTGTAAGCATCATGCCGTTAAAGATCGCATGTGTGCTTGAAGTTCATTTTTAAAGACGTTCCAGCTCAAGTGGGGAAAACATTGAGCGTTTGTTCGCTTCATTTCTCAGAGGATTCCTTGAACAAGTCTTTGCAGAGAGACTCAAATAAAAAAGCAGTGCTGTGCCGTCAATATTGGATCCGATAGGAATGGCGCAGCAATCTTACGTGAGTAAAACATATTTGCACTATGCGTCACTATTGCTTTGTTAGAGATCGCTTGATGTGCCCTGATAGTATTACCTGGGGACCTCTGGTCATTTGTAATAATTGTAATCGGCGTCTCTGTGATTTGGCGGGCTCATATATCATTTTTCAAGGTTTTATCCACCGTTTGCGAATAATGGAGGCTGTTTTGAAGTGTTTCTGGTGCTGGGTCATTTTGGCCGGGAGTCTACCGTTTGTTTGTTTATCATGAAAACTATAACATTTGAGACCCGTGATCGCGGTGATCTTCTGTCCGGTTCGCGGGTCTTAAATGCTGACATGTACGGTCATATATCACTAAACACCATACAACTATAGGCTATACAAACTATACGCAAAGCCTTGCCATCACATCCGGGAAATAAGTCCGTAAATTTGAGTAAAATCACGTTACGTAACGTTACGTGTCTAACCAAATTCACAGAAGGCTCCAACTAAGTCAACTACGCAAGCTGCTATCCAATCATAGCAGTGGGCGTTTACTTCCAAGTCTTCTATGCGGCCCGCCCTTAAAAACCGAGCGTTTCTCCAGCCGGCCTCAAAACCAGGGTAGAAAATAGCCTATTACTTATTGATTTTGATGTTTTCGAATGTAAAAACCACGCAAATGTCATAAGTAGACCTCAGACAATAGTATAAAACAATAAAAACGGCCAGTTCACTGCACCTTTAAAGGTTGATATTAATCACGGCCTGCTCTGTCTCTGCAATAACATGAACCATGAATCAAGTGGAGCACTCAGATGGGCAAAGGTGGGCTTTTATCCCTACATTTTACATTTATTCAATACTGCACAATAGAAGATTATATACCTTTTTGGTTAAAAATAAAAATCAGTTGTTGAGAAAGAACAAAGTCTGAGGTTCACAAGGGGAAGCTTATCATAATTTATCTTTTGAGCTGTACGACTTTACAGAAAACTCCATTTTGATGTCATTTGACTTACATAAAGTAACATGCAGTTTTCTGTTTCAAACAGATGCTAAACTAACAGATTGCAGCATTACTGACTTTCTGACTTTCAGAGTTAAATAAATGATGTTTTTATTGAAGATTCTTCTTAACTGTGAAACTCTTTTCAGATCTGAAGAGTTGAATTGATTATGGCTTTTCTTTCTGTTTTTCTTCTCGCCTCCACACAAGCTTGTTTGAGGATTATTATTTCACGTAATTGTGTCCAGAATAGAAGAGGTGCATGAGCAGATGTGTTTGTGTGGATGAGGAGACCAGCGGCTCTGGCTTTATAACAGCTCATATGCTGTGGAATAGAGCGGCGTGATGTGTTCTGAACTTTAGTTTTATATGCTCATTAAAAGTAATGTAGTGCTGTGTTATGGCTGTTTTTGAAGCTATAACATGTCAAGCTCATATATATTACTTTAGCCCGCACACTGTTGTACACCAAATCATGCTCAAATCCAACAATGACAATTATGATTGTATTTGGAATGACCCATGAAATCTAAAGAGAGTCTCATGACCAAACTTATAATTTTTTATATTTTAAAAAAGCGTTAGCAGGCTCATTCAGAGATTTTAGTCTACGATGAGGTTAAATATGAACGCTTTACCTCATGAATAATTTCCTCAGCTGCTGGTTTAATGTGTTTTCAGAACATCTTGAGCTGCTCGTGCTTCCTGCAGAATGACGTCATCATCACGTCTGTGTTAATGGATACATCAACACATGACAACAGTAATCCTCACAACTGCGGGAAAGTGCCGTGGAGCGTTTGGTGAATGCGCAAATCACATTCCGAGTGGGGGCCTGATGAGTAGACTCGCTGTCACGTGACGTAGAGTTCCCACTGAGGTGTCACGTGTCAGGCGCATTTTTCTTGTCATTCCGAGAAACCGCATGAGAATTAAGCCGACTGTCACAGAAACCATAGTTTGACCATGGCATTTTACTACATATAATCAAAATGATTACTACTTTTACTACAATAAAACCAAGGTACAATTTCGTAAGGGTGAACAAGCCGCCGACTACGCACGTGCGTTCGCGCCTGCGTGAGCGTGACGGAGACGGAAACATTCTTCATTCATTAGCTGCGTTCAAAACACCTCGGAATTGGGATATTTCTCACCACAAACGCGGAAGTAACATTACAAGTATTTAGAAACATTAAAACATTACATGACAAAACATTACTAATCATTTAGTTGCATCAAAACATTACAAGTATATCTTAACATTAAAAGAGCACAGTTCCATAAATTATTTCCGGGTTTGAGTGGGAACTATCGAATGTCCGAGAGCACGTGAAGGCAGTGTCTACACCGGACGCGACATGACAACCTGGGTTTGTCGCGTCTCGCCGCATCCAGTGTGGACACAATTTAAAATTATAATGGGTTCTAATGCGTTTCTATTGTCTTTTGTCGTGTCGTGTCGCGTCGCGCCGGTCGCGTCCGGTGTAGACACGGTAGTACGACAGTCTTGTGGCAACTGTGTGGAAAACACCGCGAAAACAAGAATGACGGACTCTCTGATTGTTTCAGATGAAAAATCTGAAGTGAGGGGAAATGATGACGGGCTGAGGTCGGGGCTTTGGCGCTGTAAGTTGCCTTGGAAACATGCGGTGAGTGATTGCGGTTGCTTTGATGTTCTGCGTGATTTTAGCGCGCTGCGTCGTGGTTGCCTTGTTCTGGGAGGTTTGTTATGTTGCTGTGCTGTTATTTATGTTTTGAGTTGTTGTCATCTTGAACGAGCGAGTTCGTGGCCAGAGGTCTGAATGTAAGTGTATTGAGATTTGTTTTTGTAAGCTTAGAGATTTCTCTTTGACAAGCTGCGCACCCACGTGACAAAATACTTGCGTATATTACAGTAAGCTGTTGTAAACTGCAGTATGCAAACGTGTTCTCAATCATAGTAAACTGTACTGTAGTATACTTGAGTATAGTATTAAAATCACTATATATCTGAGAATTTTACCTCAGATTAATATGTGTATACTCGGGTATTTTTCACGTGGATGATGTATAGTAGAGTCGTACTTTTATGGTGTTGTTGTGTTAAATAAAATAAATCAGAAGATTAAACAGAAAACATGCTTCTGAGAATCTGTTCCATACTGTGGATTCTTTTTTTAAATATCTTTAAAAATCTGATATATTTGAATAAATGGAGGAAACATCAATTGTCTAGTTCTTCACTTCTGTCCACCACTGTACACTTTAGAGTTAAGAACGCCCTCAAACACAGCCCTTGAATTGATGTTAAAACTATCAGAAATCGTATTGAAAGTGAGTTTTTTTTCCAGATGAGACAGAACCGAGTGAATTCTAAATGACTTTTACATTGACAGAAATACATGAATTTTCCTCTTTCGACTGTTCCATCAGGACAGCATGCACAGGATTGTTGGATGTCACATTTATTCTGGCTTCAGAAATCATCCAGATGAAAGCATCTTATTAGACGAGTGGTTACACAAACATTGGATTCGCACGTGCCTTGATGGCTTTCTACCCACATTTCCTCAGAGGTGCAATTTGTCAGGTTTCTATTTTACCCACATCGGCCTTAAAAATGAATTGAAACACATTTCCTTACCTTTCCATCACATTTAAATACCCCCCTCTCTTCTGGAGCAGCAGAGCAGGTTCTGTGGCATTTAAAAATGGCCTGTGTCGTTTCTTTTCCATTAAGCCACAATATAAAGAAAATCTCTTTTGCGCACCCGTCTGCACTTTCCCGGGTCCCGGCTGCGTTTGAGCAGGATGAAAATGAGGCTAGAAAGCATGTCACGAAAATAATGCATTGATTTTCAGACCTGCTTTCACAGCGGCTGTACTGTATGTTTAAGGGCCGTGGATGGTGCGCTTGGCCTGTATTTGTGCCGGAGTGATTTATCATATGGCTTTAGTTTGACCAGACCGATGATTATGAAACGCTGCACTTTAAATCTCTGCTTCCAGGGGATCTTTAAATGTGCCAGAAGAAGGAAGCGACAAGAGAACCTTGAATGGAGTCAAGCAGGGAAAATGCTGCTGCGCGCGTCGGTTTTTCTCTGCTGTTGACTGCTGGCTCTGGCTGAGCGGGTCGAGAGATGAAAAGCGTTTGTGTCGTTCATTGCTTTGATTCACAGAGAACACACGTACTGATCAAATGTATAGCGTAAACGCACTGTAAATTGCTTTAATGGCTGCAGAACTAAACAGAATGAAAATATCACAAGTGTGCATTTCACCACGATTGAGTCAAAAGATTAAGCGGATGCAGATATCACACGTGTGAATGTTCATGTCTGTGTAAGATGATCAACAATCAGAAAGATTGCACTAGATCTGTTACACTAGTTTAAATCCATTCACAGACGTGAAGCATTAACATAACACATTGTCAATGTGTTTACATTTTATTACTTTTTTTTGAATGCAGCCCTAACTGATTTGGATAAAACTGTGAATGCCAAATGCATGGAAATCTGTGAATGTTTGTACAAAATGAGTGAAATAGATCAACATGTTTTATAACATTTAAAGCACTTTGTATAAAAACAACACTGGACCTCCTGTTCAGGTTTTTTAAAGACATTACAAACATTAAAACAAAATACGACCAAACATTTACAAGTAAATCAAAATGTTATAACAAAATCTTTAACACTAAATGATGTAAAATGAACAGGAAGTGCTGCAAAGTATTTGATATGTGCTGCATTGTGATTTTTATTTATGGTGCTTTGTTACTAATGGCCGAGATATTTACCGTGAAGTGAAAGTGAAAGTGACCTATTAGTCAGATATGGTGACCCATACCCGAAATGTGACCTCTGCATTTAACCCATCCAGAGAGTAGTGAACACACGCACAAGTGGTGACCACACATACACCCGGAGCAGTGGGCAGCTATCACTGGAGCAAGTAGGGGTCAGGTGCCTTGCTCAAGGATGCCTCAGTCGTTACCCCCCGGCCCTGAGGATCAAACCAGCAACCTTCTGGTCACAAGTCCCACTCTCTAACCATTAGGCCACGACGGCCCTCATATGACTCATATGACCATATACTCTACCGGCAGCAGACTTGTGTTTTTAAGGTGTCGTCTGCGTCTGTCTGCATGTGAATGAGCTCATGTTGTCATCAAAGTTCTGAAAGTTTCTGTAGCTTAGTTTCAATAAATGTGAATAGAGGAGGTTTTAGTTGCAAAATTATCGTCATGCAGTGCATGTACGTTTTCTTTAGTCATGCATTGAAAATCCATGGGGATACATTTAAGGTTTTTAAAACCTGCTTGTTAGAAACGTCTTTCAAAGATAATTGGCTCCTCTGGATCTCCTGAATGCTTTCAATGGAGATGTTTTGTGAAGTTTTGTTTAATTGTAATCCATCAACGGTTGAACACAATTTTTTGGCGTTTGAACAATATTCGACTAATGAGTCTGAAATCGGCAGGGATTCCTGAGCCCGTTCGCACAAAACTGTCAGTGAAACGGACATAAATGATGTTCCAGGAGGCTGTCAACAGAAGAAAAACAGCTTCTTTTTGTCCTTTGTGGACTGAAACATGGCTCTGTCAGGAGAAGTCATTGAGAAAAGCCATTCCACACGCTGGATTATCTGAACATGGCCTCTTTTAATGTCACCCATTTTTTAGAGAAAATGAATTTCGCTGTGAAATTGCTTTGTGGTTCAGGTGGAGTATATATAGGTGTGTTGTGCACTTTATCAGCGACAGATCGTGATTAGATGCCTGCAGGATCTCTCTCCACAACTCATCCTTTGTGATCCGTGGAAAGGTCAAGTGTGGCTTTTTCCCGGCTAACCTACAGCAGCTCTTACAGTTTCTCAATCCTCCATGTTATTTGTTCGCACCGCTGCCGAGCTGCTAGAAATATCTGCCGCAATAAAAACATGAATCACAACACCTTATTAAGATCAAATAAAAATACAGCCGCGGGCATCCCGCAATGAGACCAGAAGTGTTGAGCACCATTTCTACTGATTTGTTGAAGGTCTTGCGTGAAATGTTCACTACACTAAAATGTGTATGTTTGCGTCTGTGCGGATATGAGCTTCATGTCACTGAAGCATGTCATCTTTGTAGAATCTCAGTGTTGTGTAGCGTGCATTAGCATAGCTGTGCTCGTTTTCATTCTTCCAGGTCACTTAAGGACATTGAAGTAGGGCAGCACGATTCATCGCTAAATATCGTGTAAATCGAACCGTCTAGTATATTGTTTATATTGTAATATCGCGATGGTTTGGATGATGTTTATGAGCAGCTTGTCTGTAAAGCGCGGCTTTTTGAGCAGTAGGAAGTGCTGCCCGTCTGAAATCACGATGAGATCGAGTCGCTTATAACGTGCATTTGAAAAAGCAACACCCGTCAAACATCATCAACATAAATATACTTTATTATCATGAAAATACCTGAGAAGGCTTGAAAAACAGTTATAGGACGATCTCCATAAGCATTTGCTGGAACTACGGGTGCATGTCAATCAGCTCCTGAGGTGGTGAGTCAGAATATGGTGGGCACGGGGAAGGACCCTGGTTCACTTCACATTGGGACACGGATGACTTATTTTCCGGTGACATGACTGCTTAAGCGCGTTGGGATACTTCACCGCTGGTATTAATTAACAATCGGCAAAATGAACATCTCTCTGACTTTATTTATTTAATAATGGTTGAAATACAAATGAGAAACACCTTCATTATTCTGTTACATATCAGTGCAGAAATTTGGTCGATTATTAAATTCAGCTGTTAAGTAGGTCGTGTTCCCTGTCTGTCTAGCAACGTGTGTTTATACATAAATTACAATAAGCGTGTCTTTTCAAAAGTTGTGTCGCCTTTCATGAAGGTTGTTGTGTTGGCTCCTGCGATTTCAGTTAAACGGCTTCAAATAACGTTACGTGATGGGACACAGTGAGGTTTTGCGGTGCAATGTGGGAGTTTTTAGGGAATGAAAGTTCCAGTGCACTGGAAGGATTATGAGATTAAAATGGCCGACTCCCTGACCAGTGCCCTGACTACTAATCAAGGGAACTGATTGAGACGCACCCTACGTGTGGCGCTGCGCTTCTTCTGCGGCGCTTATTTTCACCCTCTGGCTTTCAGACGCAGAACTGCGCAAAAACAATCCCAGTTAATCACCTAATGGCGTGCGGCTGACTAAAGATTTATCATGCAGCCCTCATTTGAAGGTCGCAGAGCTTCACAGAGAGTTTGTTAAAGTTTGTATAAAGCATACTCTAACATATATTATAACATAATCTCATTGCAGTTTGTAAATTTACATTTACATCTGCTTTTGCCGTGGTGACGACCTAAATGAATATGTTTGGGTGTAGACAAAATACAAGTCTGTTCCGCTCGGTTTCATCATGTGAATCAGTGTGGAGTGAGATTCAGTCTCTCTTCAGATAGAAGTGTGCATGTGGAGCGACTGTGTTTGATTTCTGTGAACAGACGGCTTTGGCTGTAAATGTTCAGGACAGATTCTACTGTTCTCTCCGGAAGAGCACACGGGGGAATTGACTCGTGACAGGAGGCCTGTACCCACTCACTGTGATTTCTGCTCAGATATTTACACAACAGCAAACAAACAAACAAACAAACAAACAAACAAACGCGCTTTTGCGTTCTTCATCCTCGTTAAAGAAGACAAGGTTTGACTGGTATCTGTAGTTTTGTTGTGTCTACATTATAAAAAGACACACAGAACTCTATATACAACCTGTCTGAAAACTTTATTTAAAACTTTAAAATGTCAGATTTATTAAATGTGTTTGAAAAAAAAAGAAAAGCATGTGATCTGTAGAAATACAGGTGTTTTAGTTGATAAATACAAAGTTCAAACTATTGTAGTAGTTACAAATATAAAATTATTGGTTACTACATTTTTTTTGTAGTTATAATCAGAAAGGTTTTTTTTTGTTTTTGTTTTAATGGGTTTATAGTGAGGGTTAGGTTTTATTTGTTTCTTTTTAATAATTATAATGCCTCAATCTTACATTGCTTTATTACAAAATTTTTAATTTGATTTAAATCCGATCATTTAATGGGTTTCGGTCCACACACATTTTGGCAGATTGAGGCTAAAATACACTCAGATTTTGCTCAGATTTTCAGTCGGGACTTGTTGCAGAAAGTCTGCAGATTTGATCAGTTGGTGTGTTTCTGTCTGAAACTTTCAAAAAGTCTGCAAGTGTGTGATGTCCAGTTTAAAAATCTGTTCAGATTTTAAAAGTCTTGTAGTGTTTTCCAGCCATTAGTTGTACACGTATGGGCGGTTGACAAATAAACGGTCCTATAGTATAGTGTGACGGTAAAAAATGAAAAACAAACTATTCAAAATCTACGATTTTATAATATAAAACACCATAAGAGAGACTTATCTTCATTCTTATTTTTTTCTACATTTTAGCCGTCAAACTATCGGTACGTGTGGTTTATTTGTTAACTACCCAAACATTAAAAACACCGTTAACACGCATCGCACACTTAAATTGTATGATAATGTGTTGTGTTTGTGTGTGAGTTTGCGCTGGTGGTGTGGGTAATTTGTTATCACGGGAGGTGTTGACAGAGGTCATTAAATCTGCAGTGGAGCTGAGAAATAATGCAGTGAATCACATCACAACTTCTGCTAATCTGAGCATACGGCCATATGGCTCTGTGGTGACGGCCAAAGCCGAGAGGAGATATGTTCACAATAAACTGATTTTGTCGTCTGACTGTCGGTTGTGTTCAGAACAGTTCTGTTGTGATATCCTGTACAATATCACAGCAGAAAAACATAATAACATGATATTTAGATATGAATGAATTTAGCATGAATGCCTGTGAGATTGGACGGAGTCCGGAGACGTGAGCTCTGTGTGACAGGACCAGCCTTGTGACCCGCCGACCCGCAGAACAACAGTCTCCACAGCGGAGAGATCGAGCCGTGCTGATCGGCTCCGGGAGAATTGAAGTAAGTAATAGGTCAATTTGAGGGCCGGCGGCGGAGCCTTTCACAGAGAAATCACTGCATCAAACTCAGGATTTCAGGAGCGAACGAGAAAGACGCTGGACTCTTCCACATGCATCAGAGCAGATGAATGTAAAGTTGAATTCCCCTGAAATGATGGAGCTTTGTGGAGTGCTTGATAAAGTGAGCTTTATTTTAATGGCCGTGTTTATGTAGCGTGAAGTATTTATTAATATGAAAGAAAATGTCATCAGTGTTGAGGTCTGTGTAGTTGCTGTTGGTTCATTTCCTCGTCTCACTGTGGTGTCATGTGCTCAGAGATGTGTTTGCTCCTCCGGTGATTTCATGTGGAGTTTTAATATGTCTCATTATCTGGCCTACTTTACCTTGAGATTTGTTGATGCAGAACTAGACACAATGCAATTTGCATATATTTGTTGGCGTTCCCTTGACGTGCAGTAATTACGGGCTCTTAGAATGATTTCCAAACGCTTCGACACTTGACTTCCACACAGCTGAAGGATCGTGGTGTTTTCCACCATAAGGTCTACTCATAGTTTATTCTCAGGACAAACGTGCTCATCTTGGTTCATGATGCGTCTGAATCAGAGGATGTCAGTCAGGCCCAGCGAGGGTCCGTCTCACGCAGGTAGATTTAATTGTACGTGGCTGCCCGGAGCTTCCAGCTGCCAGCCGGGTGATGCTTTTATTGCAGTACCGACCCTAAAGCCCTCGAAACCGCCAGCCGTGCTGCAACTGATTTATCTCGCTGAAAATTTCCAGAAGAGGAATAACCGTAGGCCCAAACTTCCCACTAACCTCGTAAGATATGACGGCCCTCCAGTTTCATTTCTACTCTAAGAGTCATCTCAACAATTTCATGAAAAATAATTTACTAAAAGTAGTAGGAGTATTTCTTCTGCATGATAAAGGCCGAAGTGTAGTTCCCTTTATGCCACAGGCTTTAGCAATGCATATCCATATGAATACCTTTGAGAAGACCACAGTGTGTCAATCACAAGGAAGTTACAGTGTGTTTAAAAATATGTTTTTACTTAAAGGGATCGTTCAGCAAAACAACATTCTGTCATCATTTATTCATCCAAACCTTTACGAGTTTCTTTCTTCTTCAGAACACCAAAGGAAATACTTTGAAGAATGTTGATGATCGAAACTCCATTGACTTCCATTGTATGAACACAACCAATGAGACATTTCTCAAAATATCTTCTGTTGTGTTGCACTGAAGAGTGAGGACAGGTTTGTGTAATTCTTGGGTTTGTGTTTTGTGAAGCTGTCGTGTAAAGCCTGAAGTATAGTTCCCTTTTTTACGCGTACGCGAGGGACAGCGTAGTGTGACGCAAATTCCGTCATCAGAATAGTACGTGCATACTGTGGTGTATGCGCACCGCAGGCGCATTCCATTTCTTGCAGTAATTAGTTTAACCACCAGGTGGCAATCGTGTCTTGGGAGCATCGATTCAAGGTAGTAGCAAAAAACCTGACCCGTGTGGGCCTGGAGAGGTGCGCAGGCGTCAAAACCACCCGTGTACGCGAATGCTTTGAAGGAAGTTTACGCTCGTGCACACTTGAAAAAAAGAAGTATGCCACAGGCTTAAGTGATAAAGACCAATGAAAGTGTTGTGTGCCCATGAGAACATTAGTAGATAAGCTTGTGCTCATTGACTTTACGTACACAGATCAATACTCTTACATGTGTGGTTTATTAAGTGCTTTCATGTTGTCTTAATCACATGACCTGTAGGTTCAGTGATGTCACAGCAGGTTTCTGGGGTTTATTCTGGCTCTGGGTTAATGATGTTTGTAATCTGACTGTCTGTTATATCATAATGCTGTTACACGAGGGTGTGCATCAGATTTTTTATAAGATGAGAAGACTGTTTAAATCATTTTCTGTAACATTGGAATGGGTTTCTAAACAAGAATCTCTAAGATGAGAGAAGAAGTTGTGAAACTGAAATAGACAGCAGGTTATGTGAAGTGATTGATTGAATAGAGTCGATATTTGATCTCAATTTTAAAGCCACTAGAATTGGTACAATAAAGTATCAGTGAATATCCGTATTTTTTGGATGCTTGAGGTCACACAAACAAACAAACATTCATCATTTATTCGTCCTCATGTCAAACGTGTATGAGTTTCTTTCTTCTTCAGAACACAAAAGAAGATATTTTGAAGAACGTTGATCATCAAACAACACTGAACTCCATTGACTTCCATCGTATGAACACAAAACCACTGATACGTTTCTCAAAATATCTTCTCTGGAGGTCATTTTCATTCTTTCAGTAATGATGCGAATGTCCATCTGTGAGGTTCGGTATGGTGTCTGTGGCGTTCATGGACTCTTCAGACAGGTGCTCAGTTCACTCATTCAGCACACAGAGCTGTCGCTTCAGTTCACAACTCGGAGTTTATGAAAACTGATGATGTGAAAGTGGCGCCAACCGTTCCTCCATCGATTCCCAAGTCACTTTTTTAGCGATGTCGCTCAACGAGTGCAGCTTGAGTCTTTGCCAAAGCTTTTCAATTCTCACTTCATTACAGGAGCGGAGTGATTCACAGCCAAATGAGATGAATGATGCTCGTTCAAACTATTGTGAGATTGTGAATCATGTCTGACGGCTGTCTGTCTGTCTGTCAGATGTTTGGGTTTTATTTTGGGCTTCTTGTTGTGGTTTCATGATTGTCAATGGAACTCAAACAGTCCTTTATCAGAAGTGCCTGACAAACTTCAAGCAAAGTAGAATGAGTTTTTTAGGTTTAGTGTTTAGTAACGTTGTCCTGTGTCTGTCCTGTAGGGAGTTCGCCCGCTGGAAGGTGAGGAATACAGCCATCGAGCGGCGGGATCTGATCCGGAATCCTCTCCCGCTCATGCCGGACTTTCAGCGCAGTATGAGGATGTTGGGCCGCCGGCCGTCCACGCAACAGTTCATCGACACCATCATCAAGAAATACGGCACACATATTCTGATCTCGGCCACGCTGGGAGGTGAGCGCCCGTCTATATAACAATCATTCTCTTGTTTGTGATAGACTCACAGTAAAGTATGTCATGTATCAATATGTACTGTATGTGTCCTGAGAATCAAACACGGGTCCATTTCATGTTTTTACAGGATGACGACATGTCACAAAACCCGTCCATGTTGACATCTGAAATACTGTAAAACAAACGGCATCTAAAGTCTTATCTCTTAAAAACCTTTAGAAGTCTATGCATTTGTTCTTCCCTGTGACGCATGTGCATAGACTTTCCGGTGTTGGCACTTCATTGACTGGAATCTGTCTGTAAAATCATTTCATCGTCATATTTTGCATGTTTATGCTGAAGTGAACGGAGCTTGATGCCCTGTTTGTCCTTATGATTTCCCAGCTGTCAGCTCTGATATGCCATTGTTTGGTGTTCACGGACAGCTCTGCATTTGGGGTTGTAAAGTTATATGTCCTCTGGCTTCGTGGTTGAACCTGATGCTAATTATGGCATGCCGATATCTGATAGGAAGAAGAAATAGAAACGCAGAACGGCTCATGAAGGTGGTTTTCCTTTATAGATTTTTATATCATTTTTAACAGATGATTTAGAAATACAGATTTCTTTGAGGGACCTTTATTAATTCTGCTTAATTCTGTGTAAATCATTAAAGTGACAGTTCGCCCAAAAATGAAAATTCTGTCATCATTTAATTACTCTCATGTCATTTCAGACCTGTATAAATGACTTCCTTCTGAAGAACACAGAGAAAGATATTTGGAAGAAAGTTAGCAATTTTCAGTTCTGTGACATCATTGACTGCCAGAGTAGGAAAAATGAAATGGTAGTCAAAGGTGCTCGAGAACCGTTTGTGTTCCTAAATTCTTCAAAATATCTCACTTTGAACAAAAAAAGATACAATATTTGTTTTCCTACTATGGTAGTGGATGATGTCACAGGACTGACAGACATGGCTATCATTCTTGCAATTATCTTTCTTTGTGTTTAACAGGACAACCGGAAAAAAACAACCTGAGGGTGACAGATTTTTCATTTTTGAGTGAACTAGCCCTTTAATTGTATTAGGGTCAACCCTGTTATGCTGTGAAACTTTCCATTTAAATGCATCGAACTGCAATAACATTGTTTTGGAAAAATGTGAAATAATTTCACGACTTCTAATACCATAGGTTCTATGCGTTTTCTATCATTTCTTCTTCCCGTGCAACAATGCAAAACTGTAAAAAGTTGAATGGACACAGAATCAGTCTTATATCTAGAATATTGGCTGTAAATGTTGTGTGAAACCTGCTCAGTTCAGCTGACTTCAGTCTAAATGAGTGGTAGAGATTCATTGACAGTGTGTCTGTGTGTCAGTAGATCTCACGGGCGTTCAGGGTCACAGTCGTGAGGTCACGGGGTGACGTGTACAGCGTGTCGTGACAATGAGAGATACACGTGTCTGTCTGTCAATGGATGTTTTATGTGAAAATGGTTTAAAGTAGTATTTATATGCATATATGCAAGTGGTAAACTTGTTCAGTATTTATTTTGAAGAATATTCCTGCTTCATTGTGTCATGCGTTGACCTTAATAATCCTTATGGTATTTATTGGTCGTTATAAAATCGATTGCAAGCCAAAGAAAAATGAACCGGTGACTATAATTTCATTACATTTCAGAAGCAGCATTAAAGAGAATCTACAAACGCCGGCCCTCCGTCACCTACACCACACCACCATAAAACTGAATAAAAAAATCAATAGAAGCAATGGGGCCGTTCCAGGCCAGAGTAGCTGAATAAATCACACACGGCTGGAGAATGCTGAGAGACTGTGAGCGCGCTTCATAATACTGTATGTGTGATTGTCCTGAATGTGTTGTGAGAACAGCCCCGGGGACAGAAGACGCTTTACTCAGAGGACAGATCACCACTCCAGGTCAAATGAAGGTTCATTGTTCTTCATTGGCTCCAGACGTCCTTTCATTGATTCATGGGCTGATTAAGATGAAATCTGATTCATTAACGCCGTCTAAAGGTTACACACATTAGCGTCGGGCTGGCATTTCAACATTGCTTCTTGATCTTGTTTGTCTGAGGTCGAACAAGGATGAGAGAGGTTGATGTTTACAGGTTATTCGTGCACATACATTTCAATGCTTGACAAGTATGAGTTTTCATCATTCCTGATATCAGGTGAGAAATGTAAACATTTTTTTTAAATAGCTTTTTTACCCAGAAAAAGTTCCCATTGACTTGTGTGTTTATAAGGGAAGTCTTGCCCTGTCCAATATGGCGGCTCCCTTAACTCTGGATTCAGAACACACGTGGCACGTTTGAGGGTCATCTCCCACAGACAGTGGTGTCTGTTTGCCATCATGAAAATGAAATTGGGTTTTATGTATAAAATGTCTAAACTCTCTTCTAGAATAAGAATATTGAGGCGGTGAATATAGAGCAAAGTTAGAAAGTCAAGAAAGCGCTGGTGTCGGAGCAGATATTCCTCTGGCGCTCAAGTGAATGAGTTATTTAGCAGAAGGTCAGCAGTGCTTTGCAAAAATCAATCACGCCTGCTTTTCCCACTCGACTCCGGCCCAGAAGAAATCTTTATCGTTGAGTCCTGTGAGCGAACAAGAGAAAGTCGGGTCATGTCAGTTTGACACAGTAAGCAGAATTTTTGCTCTATGACAGCGTGTGAAGTGAGTCACCAATACTGATCCAGTGTCAGTGTTATGACAGCTGTTAAGATACACGTTGAGAAGTGACTGCATGTGTTCAGGCAACTTCAACAGGACCACCGGCAGAAAACGCTCTATTGTTGTGACATCTTCATAAAGAACAGTTCAACTTCCTCACAAACATGTTTACTCCAAAAACAGATGTTTGGATGAATGTGGATTAAACATTAAAATGACAGTATCATAAAAGCTTTCTTTTGTGTGAGGAACAGATCTAAATTTACAGTAACTCATTTATTTCAAGACTGAATAACCAGTGATGTTTGTCAACAGTGACATCAGTTAGACACGAGCACGATGGAGACTTGAGAGCTTGTAAAGAGAAGTTTTAGTGAAGGATAAGCTCACGTTCATTCTGTTCAATGACTTCCGAAGACTTGAAATATTCTGCAGTATTTGAAGAGTTCATCATACATCAACATTTTTACACAGGTTTAGAAAAACATGAGCAAAACAGAGAGGTCTAATGATAAACGCACCATTTAATACACAACAGTGGCTTCACGGTACGATAATATCACGATATTTAAACAGAATAAAAAAAAACACGTCTGAAATTGTAACAATTTTCATTTGATATTCTGTTATAGAATGGACACCATTCAAGGTTTAATTGTATATGTGTCAATAAGAACACTAAGAAAGCTACACACTCGAATAAAACGAAATATTCAAACATTATATGTTAGCAGGTCAACCAATAGCACATTGGTCACATTGTTAAAATATCGTCATAGCTTGATGAAAGCATAACTTTTTTTCTTGCAGCGTGATATATTGTGACATAACGTATCGTTACACACCTAGTAAACCAACGGCAGAATTTCATTTATATTCTTTTTAAAAGTATCCGAGCATTGTGAGAGAGATATTTTTGGTGTTGGCGTGTGAAGAACAGCACGTGATGTGAAGTCTGAACATATTGCTCTGTGTGTGTGTGTGTGTGTGTGTGTGTGTGTGTGTAGGTGAGGAGGCGCTCACCATGTACATGGCCAAGAACAAGCTGGACCGGAAGATGGTCAACGCCACCCAAGGAGTGGAGGCTCTGCACCAGCTCGCCTCTTCCTATTTCATCGACCGGGATGGCACCATGCGCAAACTACATGAGATTCAGATCTCCAGCAACGCCATCAAGGTAAGACACGAGGACAGACAGACAGACAGACAGCTCCTCCATTATCCTCCCACCATCCATCTGTCCTCTTGAGCTCTTGCGCATGGAGTTGACGGGCATCTGAAGGCTTTCTGGTGCTCGGGGTAGCTGGAAGTCAAGCGTGACGAAATGAAAGAGAATTGACAGCGGCTGCTGAGTCAGAGCCAGTGAAGAAGCCAACGCAGCGCTCTTAAATACACACGTACTCGAGATTGACCTCACAAACTCTCTCTCGTGCGCGATTTACCTGCAGTGTTGCTAACGGTATAATCTGCATCTCATTGTGCATTGTGAGCGTGTGTATGGATGTTAATGTTGAAAAAAATGTTTAAAGAATGATTACACTGAGAAATTCAGAAATGTTAAAGCAAAAATAACTGATGAAGAAGGTTTTTAATGTGACCTTCACATAACAAAAGGAATGAAGTGAGTGTGTGTCAGAGTCACAGCAGACAGGAACTGAATCCTGCATTCAGGAAGAGATACAAATCACGCACACACACACACACACTAACGCACACACACGCACACACACAAACATGCGCACACACACACACAGCTGTTGATTGGGGTTAAAAGAGCCTTATATAATAAATCCAGATCAATCCACAAATTAACAGGGGAAGATGTGCTGAACGCTTTCTTTCTTGTGTGTGTGTGTTAGTGTGTGTGTGTGTTCGTTTGTGTGTACGCGTGCGTGCGTGTGTGCGTATGTGTGTGTGTGTGTGCGTGTACTTTAGTGTGTGTGTGTGCGTGTTTGTGTGTGTGTGTGCGTGTGTGCGTGTGTGTGCACGTGTTTGTGTGTGTGCGTTTGTGTGTACGCGTGCGTGCGTATATGTGTGTGTGTGTGTGTGTGTGTGTGTGTGTGCGTGCGTGTGTAAATGAGAACTGTACAAGATAATTAGTGCTTCATATAATGTCCCATATACAGTAGACTACTCACAAAAATATGTGTTAATAAGCTCTCTCTCTCTCTCTCTCTCTCACACACACACACACTGTGACATCATCAGGTCATGCATCAGTCTCTGTAGGTTTGAAATGGGTGACGTGTGTCAGCTAGTGGTCTTGTGCCGGCGGGATGTGCCCTACACACTTCACTGTGTGTTATGGGGATGTAGCAGACAAATGAACACTGAGAGGTCTTCAACATTCATCTGTTGGATTCATCAGGTCTCCAGCACAGACCTCACACATGCCGTTTGACATTCTTTTATCTGGAGAACACGAGGAGATGTTTGAGAGCAAAAGCATGAAAACACAAAGTTATCATCACATTGAAGCTTTTAGTAAAATATTTTGTGGGTGGTTCTGTTTGAATTGAACTTTGACCCGAACCGCACATTTGACAGACAGTTGTGTGTGTGTGTGTGTGTGTGTGTGTGTTTGTATGAGTGAATGACAGTGGTCATGAGCTTCATGTACTGCAGCTGTAGTGACAGAAGAGATGAATTCACACTCACGTCAGAGGGTTTATTTCTGTCAGGTATGATTGAAGAATGAAACTGAAGATTTAATAAGAGAAGCACTTTTATCAGTCAGGGGGTATTATGGGTGAACACCTGTCTGAATGATTTCAGCTGATGTACTCTTCAACACCATATGCCAATTAATGACGATGATGCAGCCAGCCTATCAGAGATGTCCGTTTAACATGTCATGATTGGCCAAGATCCCATCACAGCTGCCGGTCAGTCACAGTGTGTTCTCAGAACAGGTACTGACAATAACCGCGATATTAAACATGTGATAATATGTGACACTGGACAACAAAACCAGAAATTAAGATTTACACATCATCTGAAAGCTGAATAAATAAGCATTTCATTGATTTGAAAAGGACAAAGGTTTGTTAGGACAGGACGAGGTACAACTATTTAAAACTCTGAGATCTGCGGGTGCGAAGAAAATGGCCTTTAAAGTTGTCCAAATGAAGTCCTTAGCATAGCAATACTACTCACAAAAAAGTTCTGATATATTTACGCTTGGACATTTACAAAATATCTCCATGGCACATGATCTTTACTTAATATCCTAAAGAGTTTTGGCATAAAAGAAAAATAGATAATTTTGAAACTGGTTTTGTGGTCCAGGGTCACATATTATGATAAAAACATCTGTGTCAGTGTCTGGTTGGCCACTAGCTGGTGCTTTTACACGTGTTTAACATTTAACATGTATGTTGAGCACTTACACGTGTATTTTGAGTTTGATTCATTGACCAAAAAGCAGAAAACACAAAATCAGATTAAAGATCACTTTGACTGATAGTATAAATTCAATTTCCATAGATGTTGTGATAATGTTGTTATTGTGAATTCCTTTGGCCATGAAAATCATGAAGTGAACATCTAATCGCTGTGAGTCCTCATGCGCTGCAATATTTCATCTCTATCATTGTAAGTTTAGAATTTATATGAACGTCATTAAAATATATGTTTTTTACATAAAGTAGGTAAATAGATCTTATGATGTAAATTTGTTATCTGTTCATTCCCTCAGTATTAAAGGGACACTTCACCCAAAAGTGAAAATTCTGTCGTCAATTACTCACCTTCGAGTTGTTCCAAATGTGTATAAATGACTTTGTTCTGATGAACACAGAGAAAGATATTTGGAAGAATGCGTATAACCAGACAGATCTCAACACCCATTGGCTCCCATAGTGGGAAAATACAAAGGTAGTCAAAAGTGCCCCAGAACTGTTTTGCTGTCCTACATTCTTCAAAATATCTGCTTTTGTGTTCAACAGAACAAAGTCATTTTTCCTACTATGGGAGTCAATGGAGATCTGTTTGGTTATAAGCATTCTTCCAAATATCTTTCTCTGTGTTCATACATCTGGAACAGCTGGAAGGTGAGGAAATGATGAGAGAATTTTCATTTTTGGGTGCAGTATCCCTTTAAGTCATATGGACACTCAGAGTTGTGCTTTCTGTTTACCTAAATAAATCAATAAATAATCAGGCGTGTCTGAAAACAGAAGTTGATTATTGTGCTGACAAGGTGACAGGTGTGATGAGAAACGGACATGTCCCATGATGCTCTGCTGCAGTGATTCCTCCAGACACAGGTTGTTCTTTAACACCAGTCATGAGGACGGCTGTGTTGAAGTAATTCCGCACAAACACACGCGTGTGATGTTTTCTAACGGCGTCGGACGTGCAGCAGGTTTCTGTCATGTCCAGCAGATGTGTTTGTGTTGGAATGAACATCGGGTCATTGGGCTTTTCAGCATTCGTGTGTAATCCCCAAATCTCTGCTTTAATCAGACATGTGCGCCCGGATTTTCATTAGGACTCTGGTAATCTCTGCTTTAATCCGGTTGATCATTTGCGTGTGTGTTGGCCGGGTAGCTTTGGTCTGGGATCATCTCAGAAGTGTTGTGTGTACAGACGATATTCATGACAGACTTGTTTCTTTTCTTCTCAGATGTTCTCCTGTGTGTTCTAATGGGCTCAGACAAATAAAGTGCGCTGAGTTTTATGGTGATCCTCTCGGACAGGTTTCCAGCGTCTCCTGCAGTGATGTAGGTCAGAGTCCGCTGGGATTTCATCTCTGCTTTAAGATGAAAAAACAACAAGTCTGAGGAAACTCCAGCGTGATGTTAAAGAGAAAGAAGCACCCGTGTCAGTGCTGTGTGCCTTTCTCTGAAAACCGTCACGTTGCTCTTAAATTTAGAATCAAACCGCTTAGAAATGACTCTTCATCATATTTGTTATTGATATTTACTATATTTATTCTGCCCAAAGATTAAGCTTGTAACTGTCCAGAGAGTGTGTAAAAATCGTCATCAACTCTTGATTAAATGGGAATTTTCAAGGCGGTTTAATACCAAAAGCAGATGCTGTCGTGATATTTTGAGCAGTTGTTTGTTTATGGGACAGTGTGTAGCGTTCTGATGGTGTGATGTGTGTGTCTGTGTGCAGGTGACGGAGACCCGGACCGGTCCTCTGGGCTGCAGCACGTATGATAATCTGGACTCGGTCAGTTCTGTCCTGCTCCAGAGCCCGGAGAGTAAACTTCATCTGCAAGGTACGTGACATCATCTTCAGACGCCACCGGACCCGTGTCATCACCCGCCACCACGTCACTGCACTTCACCAGAGGCAACGAAAGAAACTAGATTTTTTTAGAATGTCTTGCCAAATACAGTTGTCATGACATGCAGATTTAAACAAAATGATGTTAAGTTTTATTAATCATGAGAGAGAATGATTTATAACCCCCCCACAAAAAAACAAAGTTCAATTGTACTTTTTATTCAGATTTAACCACTGGAGAAGGGTTTTTGTGTGTGAAATCTGACCTGGACGCGTTGTTAAAAGTGTTGAAAGGAGGCAGAAACACAAAGAGAATAATGTTCTACTAAACTGGATACCAAAACTCCCTGGAATTCATCTTTTTCTTCAATACCAGTTCATGGTATAAAACAAGTGATATGGCCATGATAGTCATTTATAGATCTGGAATAAGGACTTCAGTGCTTTTGATTTTCTTTGTCTTTTTTGTATGATAAAAGCACACGTGTTTCTCTTACACTGTACAGTAGCGCACATTCACATTCATTGTTCTACTAATGAAGCAAAGAGTCGCGTGTGTCGCTGAATTGATCATGATTCCAGCTGTGTGAGCGTCTGTCATAGCACACAAAATGTGCTGTTGACAAAAGTGTTGAAAGTTTCTGTATTTCCATATGAAAAACATCATTACGTCTTTATTACTGCAGTCTATCAAATGCACATTTTCTTTAGACGCACATCTGCTGTATCGACACTCACTTTAGAAAGATAAACAGACTCACAGCTGCGACGTGAGACGTGCTCGAGTCCGTCTGCTTGAAAATACTGCTGCAATTCTGTCACCACGCTTACATCACCAGCTGTGTGTGCGTGTGCGTGTGTGTGTGTGTTATACAGATACATGTGTGGTAATAATGGTGTCATCCACTCTTTGATGGTTATGATGATTTGACAGATTAACTTGTTTACTAAATCATTTTGTGTCGATTGTAGTCAACGTTTCTGGTGATGGGCATCTCTGATGCTTCCTTCAGTCACTGTTGCTATGGCTACAGGTGTAATTCACAGCTGTGGGGAGAACAGAAAAGTGTTTATTTGTTTTAGAGGCTTCTGTAAGATATTGTGTTTGGAGGGGCTATGATGTCACTTCCTGTTATGTTTCGTATGCTGTGTCTGAACCCGCTCCCTCGCTCACTCCTTCACTATTCCCTATATAGCCAATGACACTATATGGGACCTGCGTCTGACAGCTCTGTGGCGGACATTCGTCATAACGCTTATCTTACACCTGTGTGGCTTCATGGGTTGCTTAATAAAATGGTAAAGTTCATTTTCACCTTATTTGTCGCGTTTTTGTATTAGTTTTTAATAAAGAGAACAAAACAACTGTTTGCCACGTTTATTTACTTTAACGTTTAATACAATTATTAAATATATTTAAAATAAAGCACCACTGTCTGCAACATTCATTTAATCTGTTCATTCTCAAAAACATGAAAATAACTGTCAGCGAGAACAAACACAAGTGTATAAACGTGCATTCGTGGCATTAACGGTCACTCTCCTCCAGCTGATTCTAATCTAGCGGTCGTCACGTGTTGTATCATGGGAAATAGTGAGTGAGCGACATCGAACGTACACTCAAAATCAGAGTGCATTGTGGGTAAAAAAGAGTGAACAAATGTAGGGATTGAAGTAGTTCACTCGGGTTTTGGACATCGCTACAAACTGGCGGAAACACGATATAGTGCACTAGATAGGAGATAGGGAGCGGTTTCAGACACAGCCTTCAGGTCCTGCCCACGCTAATACATATATTCATTTGCTCAGACCGCCTTTAGAGGGATTTCATTGTGCATCTACAGCTTTTTCTGTCCCTTGTTTTGGTACTGTATCACTAACACATGAGAGTTTGTAATGAAAGGCCGAGCGGCGAGGACCGTATCCATCTTTTATCTGGCCGTGTGATTTTTTTAATATTCTCTCTGAAAGCTCTCTGTAGGTAACAGTGTTTGATGCTGAATGTCATTACGGTGCATAAAACATCCCATCATGAGCACCGGACGGCGCTGGTCATTCATCTGGATTATCCAGCAGATAAAAGTCACGCGGCGCTGGTTTGCTGTCGGCATGTCGTTGTTTTTCGGATGGTTTGGAGAAAATGGACTTGGTGGCTTTTGATGGAAAGATGCTGAAGATGACCAAACATCTCTCACATCATCTGATGATCAACACACACCGATGTTTCACAAAGACACACGCTTCTGATTTACTCTTGCGTTCTGCCTCAGACACGGCCGCATGTGAACATGAAAGAGCACTCAACGTAGTTCTCTTTACTTCTGTAGTGTACTATAGTGTAGTGTGCTAGAGTTGACTGTAATGAGCCATGAAAAAGTAAAGTGTACTAAAGTGCTCTGTGTTGATTGTAGTAAATTGGTAAACTGTATAGTATACTATAGTATTGTGTAGGATTAACTGTAGCGAATAGATGAAACTGTAGGAACATTTGTTTCCATTCTACACTATAGTATTTGCTATAGTACATTGGAGTATGCTATAGTATTATGGGTTAATAAAATGCTGTAGCATCCTACAGTACTGCAGTAAATGATAGTGTACTTTAGTATTCTAGATTATTGAGTGTAGTGAATGCACAAGCTGGAGTAAATACTACATGTAGCATACTCTAGTATTATGTAGTATTAACTGATGTAAATGGATAAACGGTAGTACAAACTCTTCCTTACTATATTTAAATGAAAGTATATTCTACAGTATCTAGAAAACACTACAGTTTTATATTACTATAATATACTGTAGTATTTTTGTGTGGGATGGAACACGGGACGTTGATCATATTCAAATGCCACTGTCTGGACGTAAGTTCTGGAATAAGATTGCTTCACTTCTGGTTATTTCAGTATTTTCAGTGCACTGATGTGAACCCGTGCAATCAGCCAATCAGATCACAGCTTTCCGTGTGTGACAGTGGTTGTGTGCGCAGTAATCATCAGACGGTCCGTGTCCTTTTCACATACCGCGTTTGTTTTATTACTGTGGTTTAAATATAAATGACCTGCTCTAAACACTTCTAGAAGGTCAGCATGAAACTGCAAGGCGATGAAGTTTTTGCTTTTAGTTCAGTTTCTCCCAGCAGAGATGAAGC
Organism: Triplophysa rosa; assembly: GCF_024868665.1. Taxonomy (NCBI): domain Eukaryota; kingdom Metazoa; phylum Chordata; class Actinopteri; order Cypriniformes; family Nemacheilidae; genus Triplophysa; species Triplophysa rosa. The sequence goes on from NC_079891.1 coordinate 995,058, forward strand.
AGAGAGAGAACAGCTGGAGAAAATGATACGGAAGCATTTTCTCAGGACATTTGCAGTTTGTTTCATTTCTGCGTTTTCTGTTCGTCCTCCAGCGTTTTTCAGAATCACAGTGTCATTGTATGTAAGGCGTGACATCACCGTCCTCTGCTCATCCGCCACTTTTACTCTATAGCTTTAATACGGCCTGCTGTATTCTTCAAACCGGAAGTGAAGCGGTGGGATATAATAGTAAAAAGAGTTATCAATAAATAAATATTCCTGTGCACACTGGACATGTAGAATCAATCATGTATGCAGACAGAATATGTGCATACTGTGCAGTGTGTAGTGCACACGGTGCAGAAATAGTGTGTTAGTGTGCTGTACTTAACATAACTTCTGTTATCAGATGTTTTCTGCGGAAATCCAAATGAGCTTTTTGAGTGAAAGCACATTTACTGTCGTCTCATCACAAGTGTGGGTCATGTATAAATGCATGTGAATGTGTCAACGGGTCCGTGTCGCTCTCGGCCGGTCGGGTGGGTTGAGGGAGGATTACGTGTGATTGACATGAACCGAGACGTGACGGAGACGGTGGCGTTCCCAGCCTGTCGGCATCATTATCTGGCGACTCTGTCGTCTTTATCTCTTCGTGAATTCAGAAAGGGCGCATTGAAGGGATTGTTGTTGCCATTAATAAAATTGCCTCTGAAAGTTTCGTCCGGGCAGTTCATAAAGCTGACGGATGTACTGACGGACGGGAAAACACACATCTGTCAATGAAAAATCTCACAGTGTATCTGAAATGGCCAGCTGGACATTTGTGAATGTAAAGAAGTGTTGAGGTGGTCTTCAGAAGCGACTCAGATGGAGTGTTTGGTTGCGTGCTGTAGTTTCTCTTCATCTTGTTCTGGTGCGGTGAGAGACGAGAGTCGAGTGACTTCGCCTCGGGTTATCTGACGGAGCGTGTTAATGACACCGTGTTACATTTCTTAACGCAATAACATCAACTACACTATAGTGTTGACATCACAGACGTGGGATAATAAGCCCCTCGCTCTCTCTTTTTCTGATGTTATGATTTGTAAATGATTGTTGGAGTTGTGATGAAATGGGCCGGCGGATTGGATTGTAATTGTGGCCTAGGATCAGAGGCGGAACACACTGACCTTCAGCGCGAAACGCTCGCGGCGACTCTTCATTTTGGTGCGAGTTTACCGGTGTAAAGGGTGAAGAGAACGCCGCGTCGCTGCCGGTGTCACAAACCTACACAGAACGAGACGGCCAAACGTTTACACCGGGGACACGCGACATTTTCAGCTTCACAATTCACTTCACACACACAGTTGCCTAATAACAACATGAAACACACGCGTGACCGTGTCACTGAAACGAGTTTTTCACCCCCTCCGGTTCTCATTACAGAAACACATTCATCACCATGTGATCGTGTCTATTTCAGGAAAAAATCATTAAAGGTTTTTTATGAAAAGGTGCTGTAGCTCATGTGATTATTTTCCCTTTTTAATGAAATTAATTCCATTTCTCACATGAATGCATTTGGCAGACACTGTTATTCAAAGCAACGTACAAAAGGAACTCGGCTTTTTTGAGCTTTATTATTCCAAATAAAATCATTTGTTAGGTCCATTTCTTCTAAAAGATAAATGATGAATGGGTCTACGTAACATCTGAAAAACAATGTGTGGTCAAAAGACTAATGTGTTATGAAAGGAAAGACACTGTGAGATGATGTAGTTGCATGAAGCCGCCATCTTAGATGTTCCATCAGCGAGTGTGGGCAGGAGTATTTCCGCTCGCACTGTACGGGAAAATAAAGATTTTTGGCCAGCAAAATGAGTGTTTTTTTAAATAAAAAGGAGAAACTGATATAAAAAAATCCTCTGTTCATTTCTGAGTACCCCGTTAAGCCAACACAACTCGATATAACAATAATGAAAGTCTTTTTTTCTGTTATATCGAGTTGTGTTGGCTTAACGGGGTACTCAGCGATATATATCTGATATATCAGTTTCTTATTTTTATCTCAATTTATTTTCCCGTACAGTGTAATACGAGCGGAAATACTCCTGCCCACACTCGCTGATCGAAAATCTAAGATGGCGGCATCGTGCAACTAGTCCATGAACACACGAACATCACCAAATGAGCTAAGCTGTTCCCTACAATCGCATTTGACACTGGAACTACTCATTTAATAACACACAATAACACCCAAGAAACATCCACTTCTTAAGTGTTGTGTGCGTAGTATGCAGACAGATCATATTGTCTTTTGCACACTCATTATTTGGAGTGATTTTCACACAGTGGGCAGTATGGAAGGAGGTTATTTTGAGTGTAGGGAAGTGGTAATGTAGTACACATCACTCACGCCGCTGCGTCTCCAGCTGAAAACCATCATCTGCCAGTCCAGATCTGCGTGTTTTTACAGTCGTCGGCGTGTGTGTGTTTGGGTGTGTTAGAGGTATCCCAGCATGCCTCAGTCAGTGATGACGACAGTACGGTCTGCAGAAGGCACGGGTGAAGATGAGCTGCAGATTATTGCTGGATTCCAATATTGAGTTTCTCTCGGGGAGTCCCGGTGCGGCTCCGCTGGGGTCTGGAGACGGGTTCTGAGACCACACTGAGGGATATTACATCCAGACAGTGAATCATGGCACTTGTTGCTATGGAGATTCGTGACAGGCATAGTATTTCAACTAAAGCCTGATGTCCATCAGTAGTCGGTCTAAGACGTACATGTTTAAAGATGTATTTGCTTCTATAATTCTAAATGTAGGAAAGGAAAAATGACTCTTTTTCTGTAAGAAGTTATATTAGGAACAGCAGTTTTAGTTTTCTAAGATGAGGCCACAGGAGTTGTTTTTATAGTTCATAGTGTGCAGGAAAAATCAATGTGGTTAAATTGGTAACATGCTGACATTTTTCTCTATTTATTTGTTCAATACTTTAATATTCTTTTTTCCATTTTCCCTCAATCACTGTTTTCACATTTATACTTATTTGAACTTTAGAACGCCTGGAGCGACATCAATATTCAGCAAAACTTTACTGATCATCTGAAAAACAGAAATGCTTAAAGAAAGTTTAGGAAATGACAAGTGATCTGTGTTGAAAAAGTAAAACAAGACCGAATGTTTCTATATCACTCCTCTGGTGTAATATGAAGTAAATGAATGAAGGAAATTCAATCTCCTCATTATGATAATTGTGATTGTGATTAAGCGGCACTGAATCTGTTTATCTTCTGCCCTTCAAAAGAAACGGCTCGTCTTCACAGCATGCTTCTACTCGAACATCATCAATGAATAAATCACGGCTTAAACTGACATTCTTCTTTACATATTTATCATGCTTGTAAGGAACGAATGACATCATCATCTCAACATATACAGTATGACTCTCGTGTGTGAGGGTTGGAAATGAACCTTTCTTTATTATAGTAAAAGTGTAATAAACATGTTTTTTTGGTTTATTTTCGGTTAAGCATGGCTAATTTCATTAAGGAACTCCAGTAACCTTAATCTCATCCCACAAATATCTGTATGTATATATATGTATCAGTATAATATTTGAGGTCTGTTATGTTTTGTCACATTATTTTCAAAACGAAACATTTTTCCATTCTCATGACTTTATCAATGTGACATATTTATTAGTAACCATATTAAAACATGATGTATTACAGTAATTCAGATCTAATCAAAATAGAAGAAAACACTTCCTTCATCCTTAAAAGTGCTTAAAAGAACGTTGCTGAAAAGAACTTGTTAGAGAACAGATTGAATGGTTGTAAAGAGAGTCGTGTTGGTTTTAATGGAAACTATAATAATATAATGATTCTGTCGGTGTGATGTGGTGGGAACCAATAGAACCCCCTTTTAATTATCCTGGAAAAAGAGCCAAAACACACTACATGTGTGAATTGTGTACTGGTTTTGATGTTTAAGCTTGATTTCTTATACTTTGATGTCGTTGTGAAATGTGACGGTGGAGATTGTGTGAGATCTATTGTTGTTTACTTGTTGTAATTATTCTGCCGGTAGCATCAGTAACTTCAGGATATTGATTTGTGTGAAGATGCTTCATTTGGGACCAATCAATGATCTGAAATCAAGAAGAGGGAATCGAAAAGCAAGCGTTTAGGGTTTAATTCAGCCTATATTTTCTGAAGACCCCCCGGACCCTGCGAAGAAAGAAGGTGTCTTTGTGTCTGTGCTCGTGTTGGTTTTCTCTTTCGTTCTGTTCTTGCAGGAGGAGCTCTAAGCCCATCCCAGAAGATTTATGAATACGTTAGAATAGCCTTAGCCAACAGTTTTCAAAGAAGAGGAGAGAAATAAATGAAATAGCCCCACAGGCAATTCATCTGCTGTGTGATGGATCACATACTCATCTTCATAGCCTCTCTCTCTCTCTCTGTCACTTCACAAGATTGGCAAACATTTGGCAAACAAATAAACAAACACAACACAACTCAATTAGGACATATGTGCGATGAAGTCTGTCAATGATAAATTGCAGATGGAAATCTCGCGCTGAAGAGGATGATTTCATTCAAGAGATGACTCTGACCGTGTGTGTGTGTGTGTGTGTGTGTGCGTGCTTGAAAACGCTGATGAAACATAATGTGTGTATCGGAATTTAGTTGATTCACTTATGTGAGGTTTTGTGCACTTATTTTTGTTTTACATTTTCTGTTTAGTTTTAGTTGAAATGTTTTAGGTTTGATGTTTAAGCTTTACGTTTAGTTCAGTTTTTGTTTTTAGGTTTTCATTTGAAGTTTAGCGTAGTTTCGTTTTAGTTTCATGTTTAGTTGTTTAGTTTCCTGTTTATTTGAGTATACAGTAGTTTTAGGTTTAATTCTCGGGTTTTAGTTTGCAAAATTACACAACAATAGTAATAAATAGTATATTATGGTAATTGTTCCTTTAACACAGTGTAGACGTTGACGTGAAATGAGCAGGAACACTTCTGGGTTGCTTTCAGGCTAAAATGACAATAAAATGAAGATGTTTATACTGAAGAAGAACGTTTGAGTGACAGAAACCCATAAGCCGTGCTGGTGTCGTGTGTGTGATGTTGGGTTGAGAGGGAATGTGCTGGTGTGAGCTCATAGCTCTTCTGTAATGGTGCATCATTTAGAAGATTGATGCCAGTATCCTCATATTCACCTCTCAGGGTTGGCAGACGTCGGGCGGCTGATGAAATCTTTCCTCACTGACCTCAGGTCAGCTCTCAATTGGAGCCGGTCAATCAGCAGTGAGTTTCTATTTGGACGAGTGGGGCGGATAAATCAGCCCTTTCTCTCTCTCCTCTTCCAGACACTGGATATATTTTCTGTGCCCTCATCCTCCAAAGCAATTCCAGGACCTTCTGTTTTCATATTGATTTGCTTTTAGTTTTGCCTTTGACAGCTGAATATTAGTGGCCTTTCAGCTCGCTCGCTCGCTCGCTCGCACGGACGCCGTTTATTTACAGCACAACACGAGTCTAAAGTGCAAATGTGTGTTCTAATCCCAGGTAAAGGCGCATTGATTCGCTTCTGAAACGCCGCCAGACGCTGAAAAGTAGTTCATCGTTTCATTGCCTTGACTTTGCCTCGGGAATAAGTGCAACAGTCAACGTCTGAATATTGATATCAGAGCTCATGAGATCTTTCATCTTCGTGTGACATTCTGCTGTGGTCTTCACATTCCTAACATTGAAGTATGGCCTCGACATATCCTCAATATTCTCGATGTATTCTTTCCTACGAGGGATTTTCAGTGCTGAGAGTAAAACCGCCCAACGGGCAGCGATCAGCCGCATTACACACATCATGCAGTCTGCATGTGTCCAATACATGAGCCGCAGTGACGTTCTGCTGACTTCACATTTTCTTAAATGCCAATCCCAGAATGCAGTGCAGCAAAAAAAGACAGGTGAACTGAGCAGAGCGTCAGATTGGACTGCAGACAAGTCACATGACATATTCGCCTCATTATTTCCGTGTGGTTTGTGTTTTACGCCTATGAATGTCATTAGAATCAAGAGAATGTACAGAGCGTTTCACTTCATGTATAACACACACACACGCACACACACATCTCACTCAATCACTATGATCATTGAAGTCAAACGCTCTGTTCTGAACTCAGTAACACACAGTAAGATCAGTGCGTGTACGTCACATGCGTCTGTCAGTGAGGTCATTGGTGTTTGACCCTTCAGACAGAAGTCTGTGGTGTTCTCTCAACACTTGTGTCAGTTTATTCTGTATGAGTATTTCACACACATGTTGAGTTTGACTCGTTAGTTTCACTTCAGTCTGTGTATACGGTGTGCTGTAGTTTATTGTACACATCTAGAGTGATCGGTGCTAGGCTTTCTTCTCATTTTCATTTTTAATGACGTGTCCTGGTTGTTATGGAAACGCTCTTGACCATGTTGTCTTGCACTCTTGTACAGGTCAAAACTTCAACAAATAATGGATTATACTGTAAATGTATTTTCTTTCACCAAACCTGTTTGTATTCCTTCATGACACTTGAAATATACACTACCAGTCAAACGTTTTTGGACACTTATGCGTTCATATTTTAGAATAATAATGAACTCATCAAAATTATGAAATAAAGCAAAGGAAACTATGGGAATTATGTTGAAACAAACAAACAAAATAAATAAACGTGTAATAATAACGTGTTATATTTGATCTAGGGATGCACCGATACCAGTATCGACCGGATACCAAGCTCATGTACTCGTACTCGTAATGACACACCGATACCAAAGACCGATACCTCACGTGACATAGGCCTACATAGAGCCCTATGATTTCCGCAATGCAGAAAATGCGGACGGTATCGAGGAATCCAGGCATTTCCTAACAAGAAATTAGCGCAGAACAGCTAACAGCTGTACGAAATATTCAGATACTGTTTAACTATGTATTCTGCTTGTTTTGCGTTACCGTGAGTGAAAGAGTGGTGCGGTTGCGTGTACTGAACGCATTGTGTTTCACTGCACGAGGACACGAACACATAACAAACACCATTTGCGGCGATCCCTCAAAATAAAAGTCCGGTTAACTTAAACAAACGCTCTTTGCGGCGTCCCGTCAAAATAAAAGTCCGGTTGACTTGAACAAGTTATAATACACTCACATTTTACCACACCACCCCCCTTAATTTTTTTATAATTTGACCACAGAGTATATTGTTTACTTTAGTAAACTGAAGTAAATGTGCTAGTAAAAATGTGCTACTTATCATAAAAAATAGTACTTAATAGTACTTAAATTTAAGTAGACCTAAAAACAAAAGAAAAAAGAAAATGTACCAGTAAGATACTGGTTTATTAACATTATCGTACATTATACAGGCATCGGTTATAGGTATCGCTATCGGTGAGTACCAGAAAAAAAATATCGGTACTCGTACTCGGTCTTTAAAAAATGGTATCGCTGCATCCCTAATTTGATCATCTTCACCTTTTGACTAGAATTTGCAGAAATGACTTGAACTTTCTTGTGATTTTCTCAGGCAGCATCTGGAGGTCTTTTTAACAAGATCAAAGCAGTTCCCATCTCTTCTGTGCTCTTATTGGCTTCTCTTTCTTCATTATTCAGTCAAAGTTATCCATTTCAAAAACATTTTTTATTAGTTTTGTCATGAAATAGTATTGTTGTCTACTAAACTCATCTCTGACATTTAAGCACACACTTTCAGATCAAACATTTTTTTTTAAATAACGAGAAACATTTCATTCAAGTGTCCAAAAACTTGATAGTGTACAACAGCAGTTATTTTCTAACATTTGTTTGCTTCTTGAAGCTTGAGAATAGGTCAGAATTGACTCCCATTGTTACCAGAAAACACAAAACATCACTTAAAACAAAAATCTGTGTACTTGTTCTGAAGATCACAGAAATCCATCCATCAGTTATGATATGGTAAAGAAATCTTCCTTTCATGTTTTCTGGGTTGTTAGGGAAACTTTTCTCTTTTATTGTCCGTTGATGCATCTGATGACTGTGAAAAGCATTAGCACAATGAGTAACACATCAGACTTGAATATTCAGAAATACTGGTTTTGTGTAGCTGTCTCCAGTAATATGTCGAGATTCTTGTGAGTGTGTTTTGTAGTTTCATTATGAAAATGGTTATTTCAGGAGCTCTGCATTATTGATTGATGGTGTGAGCGCGAGGTTTCCATCGGCCTCTTGATCCTGTGAGCTAAAAGCAAATGTGATGTGTTTTATTTTAAGACCGGCAGAGAACGGGCTTTGCTTTAGCGCAGAGAGACTCGTCGGGTTTAAAGCTCTTGATTTCTTGCGAGGTGATTGTAACTTCATTATTGACTTCATTAACCGATGATGATTTTGTGAATTTGGTGGCACACGATGCTGAATGAATGTTTGATGAAACCCTCTCTGATGAGGTGGAGCGAACGCTTGCCAGGAGCCGCTGAACTCTGGAACGCGGCCCGTTCAACACGCCATCAGGATACGTCAAAATAACCCGCTCGAAGCCAAATCCCACAGACACACTTTAGCATTTAGATAACCCTCTTCTTACCCGCCCAAAGGCCACCGCAGACGCCAGCTGCTCAATACTGAAAGCTTTAAGAGCAAATCTATTTATTGAGTGGTATTTAAGAGATATTTCTTATCTCGGCTCCCCGAAACCCCCACAGACCACCGACTGATCCACTCACAGGAGAATATTATTGCTCACGGGTTTCTCTTGTATGGCTCACCAGATTTGTGTTGAGTTCTCGGTTGTGTTTGATTCACAGTATCAACTCAGTCTCAGATGTTTCTCCTAAAATTGTTCAGAAGCAATAAAACACAAATGGGAGTGTAAATGTTGAGACACATGAAGAGTCTGGAGGTGTAAATGAATGTGGATTGTAGATGTAAAATCATCTGGATTTGAGTCAATGTGATGAGAAATGTTTGAGTTGATTTCACTAATATTGACTTCTGATTGACAGACGAGACAAATCTGAGCTCAGTTTGACACGTCATTGACGTCTCTTCTCAAACTCTAATGACACACACGTTTGGGACATTTCTGACTCTCAGGAGAAACATCTGAGACGCACATGAGACTTAAGATAGAATTTCCATTTACTCTGTATTGAATCTCATTGATGTCTGGAGACATAATACAACAGATATGGGTAACACTTTACAATAAGGTGCTATTAGTTAACATTAGCTAACAATGAACAATTGAGTTTTTCAGCATTAATTAATCCTTGTTAATGTTGGTTCATGTCAATACAGTTATTCGTGTTAGTTCATGGTGCTTTATGTGAGGGCTAATGTCCAGTCAGCCGGTTGTTATGGTGAAATAATCCTGACGGTGTGATCAGGACGTGAAGCGGAGGGTTATTTCACCATAACAGCCGGCTGCTTGTACATTATCCCGCTTATTACACGCCTACTTGCCACATGAGACAAAAACTGGACATGAAATGTAAATTTGACATATTTTATGAGCTCATTTTTACCGAATGCAGACCTTCCGAGAGGAAAAGCCGTTTACTTTCTGTTTTAAGGTAAGAAACGACGTTCAAACGTCACGAACAGGCAAATTGGTTGAATCATTTGTAAATATAATGTCATACGTGTTATTTAAAGATTTAAATTTAATTTGCCAAAAAAACCTGTCAAAATAATTTACTGCATCCGGGTTAGCGCGTGTTGTTATCTGGGAATAACGAACCTGCAAATGTCGTGACTGGCCAATCAGGATCAAGCATTCCAACGAGCCGTGTAATAACTAATGTTAACAGTGACAACATTTGATTTGAATAATGCATTAGTATGATATGATGAAGAAGTGCTGTAGAAGTATTGTTTGTTGTTAGTTTACGTTAGCTGATTGTTGACAAATAGCACCTTATATTGTAAAGTGTTACCAAGATATGTAATTGTTGTGATGGACTTTGAGTGTGTCGTATTAAAGCAGCTGCAATTCTGCATGTGCTAAATGCTGTGGAACAGTTTCTGTATCTGTGTTGTTGATACGGTATGATGTCATTTATCAGTGTAAAGACTCTTGTTTGTTTGAAAACTCTATAACACCGTTTGTCTTCTGAAACGAACATCAGCACATCACAAGACACGAATAGAGTTTCATTTAAAAGACAGGTTTGGGTGTGGGCTTGTTGAAATGATGAGCGTTACACACACGTTTAGACAGCGGTTTAAGAGCCAATCAGGGAACAAACAAAGAACATTAAACATGCATGTTGATTAAATAAGATTCAATATATTTGAATATAGTTTAAATTGATTTTAATAATTGAATGCATCATTTAGCAAGATATTGCTTGTTGTATTTTTTTTAATTATGCAGCCGTATAAGTGAGCGTTTGTTGTGCAGGGCAGAGGCGTGCAAGAGAAGAACAGAGATGTTTGATAAGTGATAAGTTTTTCTCACATCATCGTTACTGTACACACTGTATCAAACCTCTTGGAAGAAACTGAAGGAAATAATCAGATGTGTTGAAGACGGACAGAATCTGTTGAAGTCAGCTTTCACACCACAATCAAGACCAAAACCTAAAGAAAATGTGTGACATTTTTCATTCTCACCAACTTTCTGTCGTGGTTTATTACGAGACATTGTTTATTAGAGACTGTTATACCATTTTTCATATTTACATGATGAACGTGTGTCATTAAAATACAGTAGCTGACATGTTTTAATTGAACGATGATTTGAGATGTACTGAACTGAACCAGCTACTGCATCATCAAATCATTTTCATTGAACATTTAACATTCAAAGTAAATACAAATAAGACAAGATCTTCAGAGATTATTTTAGCATCTGACTTATTTGAACAGAACATGACACTCCTGCTGATGGTTTCATATTGATCAGAAATCTGTAATGTTTTCTATGATAAATTAAGAAAGTAAAAAAGATTTTTTTTCGAAGTGGCCCTCGAGCTGATTTCCCAGACGGCTGTGATGTGGTCTATCTGTATTGTAGAAGTGTGTGCGTGCGCGGGTGTGTGTGAAGTCAGGGCTGTTTGGATGGACTTGCACCCATCCGTGAACTCACCATCTGGATTCTCCCAGAAATCACATTAAAGTTGCAGGAGCAGGAATACATCAAGCTAAATGAATATTGGCAGAGGGCTTCACAGACGGCCTGAGAGAGAGAGAGAGACAGAGAGAGAGAGAGAGAGAGAGAGAGAGAGAGAGAGAGAGAGAGAGAGA
>NC_079891.1:1007071-1027012 GCF_024868665.1 Triplophysa rosa
CACACACACACACACACACACACACACACACACACACACACACACGCGCGCACACAGTAGAGTAGATGAAGTGTTGACAGGTTGTGGTAAATAAGCTGAAGTGAATGAGGACACAACACATCAATCAGTCTTGTGTTTATTTCATTATGTGAGAGGACGGATGAAAGTCAAGTGAAACTTCAACCCCAAACACCAGCGGCGCGTCCGTGTGCGTGAGTTCTGACTGTAATGTTGAGCATATGCAGATTAGAGATGATGTTCGTTTAGTGTGACGTTCTGCTGCACTGTTGCTGTCTGATGTGAAATCAATAAGGTCTTTGGATGTTGATAATGACTTTAACATCGATTCTTCTTCCTGTCGGCAGGTTTGCAGGTCATTTTTCCCGAGTACCTTCAGGAGAAGTTTGTCCAGTCGGCTCTGAGCTACATCATGTGTAACGGAGAGGGAGAATACATCTGTCAGAAGAGTCGGTGCATCTGTAAATGCGCTGAAGACTTCCCACAATGCAACTGTCCCACCACTGACCTGCAGATCATGGAGAATACTCTGGTGGGCATGGCCGAGACCTGGGAGGCGTCTTACAGTGACTTTGAGAACTCAGGTAATGGTTTTCACCCTTGACAGAATCAACACCGAGCGTGTGTTAAATCACCAGGAGAACTGTTCGAAAGTTCATGGGATTGAAACTACACTTGCGAGACAGAACCGGACCCAAGCTAAGGTCCCAGGTCTCTGATCTCATTCACACGTGTGTTAGTTTGTGTTATAATAAGACTGAAGTTCATGGCTGAGATGTCTGTGTGGTCACTGTCAGACTGAATCTTCAGATCTCCATTTTCCTGGGTTTGTGTGTTTCATCAAGTATTGTTATTTGCAGTGTTTTATAATGGAATGGGCTTTCAGACAGAAACAATATACACAATTATTTTATGAGCCATCAGATTAACAGTGAATCAAATCAAATGCATGTAAACACATCACTGGTTTGACTTGTTAAAAGTGTAAATCAAGTCAATCCAACAAATGCTAGAGTATTTTGGTTGGTTTATTGGCTAGTTGACTAGTCATCTGACGGCTTTGATGTCGAGTCTGTTGTCATCTCTCACGAGCCTCTGTCTGCTCAAAACTCATCTTCTCTTGCATGCCACATTTCTTTCAGACAATGAACCAAAACATGATGTAAATCTTGAATAATGTTGCGTCTGTGAGAAAACAAGGTTTTAATTTGAGCCCATTTCTTACATTATGGGATGGCACGGCATATTCTCATTGAGGGTTTATCTGCTATCGGTCACTGTGTGCCAAATACTGTGCTTGTGTTCCTGTTTAATGGCATAATAAAGACACAAACAACATCTAGACTTGTGCTGCGCTCACGGTTAATGCAGCTCACGCATGGACAGACGCATTTCAGCTGCTGAGCAAATATTTCTGAACAGAAAGACGTGAAGCAGGAGAAGGCGATTCTTCAGTGTCTATGTTATGACCACAGCAGATTATAAGCAGCTAATAAAAGAGAAGACGGCTCTGAGGACATTCCAGCGCTGAATGAATCTTCTGAAATGTCAAGCCAATCAAATGTCAGAGGTGATAATTGTTAGAAAGTGTCAATAGAGTTCTTCAATCATCATCATCATCATGTCTGTGAGGTGTGACTGAATGATGATGAATGTTTGTCAGATGTGAATTATCAGTGGGCTCTGCTGTGACATCACAGATTCATCAGTGAATTATCAGTTCATATCACCTGTCACACTGCTTCAAAAACAGCATTTTACACATTTATTAGGTCTAAAGTCTAAATGAGGGCATTTCAGAGTGTGCGTGCGTGCGTGTGTGTGTGTGCATGCTACCAAAGTTTTATTTTCTGTACTAATTAGCAGATTTTCCCCTTGAAAGCTTTCAAGTGTTCACACGAAAAAGGAATCGCAGAAAGCACACAGTCACGCTTCACGAGATGCGCTGTATAATGTCATGAGACGCGTGAAGGCGCATCAGCCGTATGTGAGGTCATTTCTAATGTTTGTCTCCGTGTTTGTGTCAGATGAGTTTAAGTCTTTCCTGAAGCGTCTGCCCGCGACACATTTCCTGCCGGTGAGCAGCGTTCATCTGTTATGGGGCAGTGACTGGGATCTTCAGAACCGCTATCGGCTCCTTCAGAGTTCTCTAGAGGTTCAGAGACTGAAGATTCAACGCACGGCACGAAAACTCTTCGGTCTGAGCGTCCGCTGCCACCACAACCCCAACCACCAGATGCCCAGAGAGAGGTGAGATCACACACAACACGGCTGTACATCAGTACCTGAAAGGGAAAGAAGATATTCTGAGAAATGTGTCTGTGGTTTTGTGTTCACACAATGGAAGTCAATGGAGTGTTGTTTGACTAGCGACATTCCTCAAACTATCTTCTTTTGTGTTCTGAAGAAGAAAGAAACGGATACAGGTTTGACATGAGAGTGAAGAATTCTCATGTGGGACTGAACTCTCACTTTACTGTACTGTAGATGATAAGCTCTGTGTTTTGGGTTTGCATGTATGTTAAATCAGGAATGTTTTGACATGTTGAGTATGTTTCGTGTCTTAAAGTTCAATTCTACAGTGACTCCATGTCTCGTGTTCCATGCAGTAAACTTCTCAAGAGTGTTCATTAGAAACTTTCAGCCGTGAGAACACCTCGACTCTTTGACATTTATAACCGTGGGCTGAGGAAAGCTTGTTACTGTCGTCGCTGCCATCCAGAGTTTTCCTGAAAGACACATATCGTATCAACACAACGCTATGACAACCCAAGAGTCATAAGAACTCAAACTATGAACCCCACTGGATGATGAACACAGATATCAACTCTGAGAAAAAAGTAATGATCTCGCACCTTTTCAAACGCTCATCATCAGTTTTTCTGAGCTATATAATGTCACGTAGTGATTGTGCTGTCAGTCGGACGTCTGTCGTGTCTCGGCTGACCCGCTCTCTCTGTCCTGAAGGTCCGCTGCAGGACGGTTAAACATCTTCCCTCTGCTCATTATCAGCAGCAACCCGCCTCCGTCCAGCCCATAAAACTCCTGAGGTGAAGCTGCCTCGTGGCACTGCAGTTCTTCATTCAGCTCTCCAGTCTTGTCATGTGGGATTATTCCTGCAAACGTCACACTTCACAGGTCAAACAGTGTCATCATGATGAGATCGACGGATGTGTTGGGTGGAATTGTGTTTGTGGTGTCTGCTGATGAAGACATGATGCCCCTGCAGTGCATGATGGGAAGTGTGGTTTGATAAATGCGCAGTCTTCATCAGCAGGACAAACACAATCTCAGCCTGGTGTTTGGTGCGTGGTTCTGGAGATGATTCTGTTTGTGTCTCCGATGGAGTCACAGTTTTAACCTTCTCTTTGCTCAATTATTGGCCTTTTGCGAATCGTGCACTTTCTACTTTCGGGAAGCTTTTCAAAGTCAGCTCTGTTTATTCCTGGCTGTGAGAAGAGCTGATGCAAGTTTTACATGAATATTTGCTCTCTAGAGTTGGTGCTTCCTGACTGTGATCCAGGATCAGGTAACTGTGAATGTGCGGTCGGCTGAAATTCTCAATGAGAGGTCTGTCGAGGCCAATTCACACTTGACTTGATCTGGGTGCTTGCCAGGGTGTCACTCTGCAGTTGCCGTGCGGGGCTTAACGTGTTGCCGCGCTGTCGCTAGGGTGTTCTGGATGGATGCTCATTGGCCCAGGTGAACAGATCCCTTGTCTCTGATGATGTTCTGATCTCGCGTCCCTGTCAGGCGATGTCACGTCTCTCCTCGACGAGCCACGTGCGTAACAGAGTTGACCGTGCAGTCTGCGAGCGCTCCGTCGCCTCACCACAAACATGTGAAAACAAACACTGCCGGTTTGCCATCGTCTGCATACGATTCCCTGAGGCGAGTCCAGTCAGACACTTGTTTCCACAAAACAAATAACAAGAGAAAACAAAAGCAGCAAGCCACTGAAATCCATATTGAGAAAAGCAGTTCGAGGAGTTGTGTTTGTCACATTGCATAAAGCTGGCTTGTTAAAGTGAATCCAAAGATATCCGTTATTAAATGCCACGAGTTATTCGGCTGCATATGCCTTCAGATCACAAACTTTTTCTGCTTCAAGTCAATCTGGAGGGAACTGAACTGATGGAAACAACATTTTAGTAGAATTATAGCTCGACTGAGACGCAAATGTTAACATCTGACTAATCGTGAACTGTTTACATGCACTGCATTACTGTACATTTCTGCTACCGTGTGTATTGTTTTAGATAAAAAACAATACATTTTTTAACTGCATTGTGTCGTTGTGTTCGTTTTGCAGGTCGGTGCTGCAGTGGCTGAACCGCGTGCAGTCGTTCCTGTACTGCAACGAGAACGGCTTCTGGGGAAACTTCCTGGAGAGCCAGCGCAGCTGCGTGTGCCACACGGGGGCCACCCTGTGCCAGCGGCCCATCCCGTGCGTGATCGGCGGCAACAACAGCTGCGCCATGTGCAGCCTGGCCAACATCTCGCAGTGCGGCTCCTGCAACAAGGGATACAAGCTGTACCGCGGGCGCTGCGAGCCGCAGAACGTGGACTCTGAGCGCAGCGAGCAGTTCATCAGCTTCGAGACGGACTTGGACTTCCAGGACCTGGAGCTGAAGTACCTGCTGCAGAAGATGGACGCGCGCCTGCACATCCACACCACCTTCATCAGCAACGAGGTGCGCCTGGAGACCTTCTTCGACCCGCGGTGGCGCAAGCGCATGTCGCTGACGCTCAAGAGCAACAAGAACCGCATGGACTACCTGCACATGATGGTGGGCCTGTCCATGAAGATCTGCCAGATGCGCAACAGCAGCGTGGACCCCATGTTCTTCGTCTACGTCAACCCGTTCAGCGGGAGCCACTCGGAGGGCTGGAGCATGCCGTTCGGCGAGCACGGCTACCCGCGCTGGGAGAAGGTGCGCCTCCAGAACTCGCAGTGCTTTAACTGGACGCTGCTGCTGGGCAACCGCTGGAAGACCTTCTTCGAGACCGTGCACATCTACCTGCGCAGCCGCGCCAAGGTGCCCACCGTCCTGCGCAACGACACCGGCCAGGGCCCCGTGGACCTGTCCGATCCCAACAAGCGCCAGATCTACATCAAGATCTCCGACATCCAGGTGTTCGGCTACAGCCTGCGCTTCAACGCCGACCTGCTGCGCAGCGCCGTGCAGCAGGTCAACCAGTCGTACACGCAGGGCGCGCAGTTCTACTCGTCCTCGTCCATCATGCTCCTGCTGCTGGACATCCGGGAGAGGATCAACCGCCTGGCCCCTCCGGTGGCGCCCGGCAAACCCCAGCTGGACCTCTTCTCCTGCATGCTGAAGCACCGGCTCAAGCTGAACAACAGTGAGATGATTCGCGTGAATCACGCCCTGGACATGTACAACACGGAAATCTTGAAACAGTCGGACCACCTGACAAGCAAACTCTGCTAGAGAACACAACCCCGACCCTTTTTCTGTTCCTTTGCTTTTGCAACTATTATATTATTACTATTATTAACAACAACTTTGTTATTGTCCGACGGAAAGTAACGAGACGATAAACGGAACGACGGCAAAGGGAAAAAAAAAATAACGACTGTATCATATTTGTCCAAGCATGTCTGTCCTTTCCTTAAAGAGAGAGAGAGAGAAAAAATGATTAAATTCGACATCCGGTGACACAGAGGCCTTGACTTTACTTTTGAGGAAACAACGGTACGTTTTAAAACTGCCATTCCTTATCGCATTTTTAAAGATGACAAAAGGGCAGAACCAAAATCTGAAATCCTTTTCTTAATCAGAATTTTTGTCTTGTTTTTCCAACAAATTGACGAAAGATTTTGTTTTTTATTTCGAAAACAACAACGACGTGACGTTTGTAAACTCGATATAATCCTTCACTGGAAAACAAGACAGAAAGCGTGATTAAGAAAGTCTTCATTTGCTGTACAGTCTTGTCCTTTCATTCAGGTCTCTCTGATGCTGACGTGTGTTGCCGTCTGCGGGTTTTGTGAGTCTTTGGTTTCACATCATCACTTCACGCTCTTTTGTACAGCTGCGCATTTAATGTACATGTTGTGATTGCTGACGTGTCGAGCTTTTCTGCATCGCTTCATCTCTTCGAGGGTCCGCATAAAGCCATACATTTCTCAGAGGAATGATTCACTGGAGAAAAAAAACAAACAAAGCAAAACAGAAAGACGGCGGGCACATTTTGTGAGAAATGTCCAACGAATCGCTTTTGTACTTTTGATTTTCAATCTTTTTCTAATGAAATATAGCACAGTGGTCTGAAAAAAAGAATATATAATTACATATATCTATCTACACACACATGTACGGCGGGAATACGGCATGACAAACGTAAAGCCATCGCATTTCATTACCAAGAGTCAATCCACAACAGCGAAATATTAAAGTTTGAAATATCTATGATGATTTTAATCTGCTTGTATACCAAATGTAAACTTTGCTTTTATAATGTTTTCTTTCAATTTTCTATTCCTTGATGCAATTCAGGTTTAACTTCTTGACATCTAAAAGATCGAGATTGGGGGTTATTTCTAGGACAGAGGGAATGCGATCGTCATCATGATTATTATTATTAGTATGAATTATTATTATCCAATCTTATTAAGTGCCTGTTAGCGATCCCTTTAATGCTTTCACACAACAAATTCTTTTGATTTGATTTGATCATTTGTATTTATTTAACAGAAACGAGACCCTCTTGAATCCAAACGTAAGACTCGTGGGAACGGGGCCAAAAGCGAAAGGTTTTTTTGCATGGATACTCTTGAGAGTTCTGATATGTATTATCAATGTAAATATCTCTTTTGTTTTGTCTTGATATAGCCATGAAATCAAAGCTTTTCTTAAATCACTGTATATGGACAACAACACGCCGCCCCGCGCGCACACACACACGAGTTTTTAGTGTAAATACAGCAGAAAGTCATTTGGTCACGTCAGGAGAATCATCACCAGCTGATCTGAATCCGAATCTGCTTTCATCTTTACGCTTCATTCTGCCTTCAGTACGCTTCTGTTTCACACACACGCAGTCCCGTCGGTCGCTCAGTGGGTTGACAAACTGCTTTCAGTACTTTCTGTAATTTCTGCTGTTCTGTTGAAATAACTATATCAAGCTTTCTTCAAATGAATGTTTCAAATAATAATCTATTTCTCATTAAAATGATATATTTAATAAGAAGAGCCATGCTTGTTTGTACCACGCGTGTGTTTCTCAGCAGAAGTTTTTGATCACTGACAGATCCCTTTAAAGATAATGTGTCGGAAGACTCGAGCGTTTCTATGGATTCGTAGGAAGTCGGCTGCTCAGCTCTGAGCCTGAACGTGATTAGTGTAAAACATTGAACAACAGATGATCTGACCAGAAGGTGTCTGGAAGGAATCTCCTTGTGTCTCCTGTAACATAACTGACCGATCAACCCCGATGTCAATATTTCAAAAGCACATTGAACTTATTATAAATAGCATTTTGTACGAATTGGTTGGGAGAGAAAGCATTGCAGGATGACACATGATTTGTTTAGATCAGTGATGTTGACAGTAATGTAAAGATATAAAGATGCAAACCCGTCAGGTTTTATCTTGACTTTGGTGGATTACACAATGAAGTTCATAAAGACCCGCCCACATAAACACTGAAATCAATGACGTCCTTCCCAGACAACAGAGAAGTCAAGGAGGTGAAGAGAACCCCCTCGGATGGCAGACGCTGCGGGACGTCCTGCGTCACATTACATGAAGCTGTGATTAATGCGGTCGCAGGTAATGAAGTGGACGGTTGTCAGCCTCCACCTCCCGTCTTCTGCCTGGATATAATTACAAAGTCCTCATAAATCACACTGCTTTGTGTTTAATGTATCGTGCGCTCATTGCTAAGATTGTGTGAATAATTGATACAGAGATCCAACAGCGGTTGACTTCTTCAGACGAGAGAAGAACTTCAAGGTATGGAAACTGTTTTACGTGAACATGAGTTAATGACATGCAGTTTTGACCCAGTGACCGCTGAAGGGCTTTACGTCCCGTGGACTTCATCATGATGTCATGAATCCAAATAAACATGCTTTAGGTGTGTTAGTGCAGTCTAGGCAACTCAGGAGAATATTGAGGGTGATGCGGTCTAATATCCTTCCGAATGTAAGTGTACTGTGACAGTAATCCATCACTTTATCACAAACAGATTCAGCGTGACATGACAATGCTTTATTTGTAGTGTACAGTTTACTTCTTCACAGAATTTAGTTGGTGTTACATTTACATTCATGCCTTCGGCAGATGATTTTATCCATAGTATGGCTGCCCGAAAAATCTTTATCACGGTTATTTTACATCACAAGAGTATTCAACATGATTACTGACTTTCATAGAATAAATAACTTCAACTGATAAGCAAATAAAAGAAGTGTCTATTGCTGTAGATCCTTGCCAAATGGAACGTCAACCCAACAATTGTTTCACCTCGATTATTATGGTTTTCCTATTGGTGAAAGCCAAAAATGAATCATTACAATTAATTACATGGCCCTAATCCAAAGTGAATTTGATCTCAACATTTGGTGGCCTTGGAAGATACATTTTAGGGGCTTTTGCCTTTAATTGGAAAGGACGGTGGAGAAAGGACAGGAAAGCATTGGATAGAGACATGGGAGTAGGACTGGGAATGGAACTCGGGTCGGGCCGCAAGTGCACTGGCACTAAACCACACTAACCACAGGGCGATTTGCACCGACGCAGCCTTGGACTTGTAAGGTTCTATCTGACATTTTTGTCTGAATTGAGTCTTGGGACTTTTTTAGAAAACAAAAAGGTTTTAACTACAGAGTCAAATGAAATGCAAAAAGGTGACGATTTGTTCCATATGTGTGTTCGTTGTCAATCAAACCCGTGATCTTAACGCATCACTTTATAGATCCAGCACGAGGAACACTTTCATGTTGACTTTAAAAGCTCTGCAACAGTTCCAGTAGAAAGTCATCAATCTGCTTTATTGTCTTGCTTGTTTTCCAAAACAAAGTAAACGTGTTCAGTGACGGCACATAAATATGATGGTTATCCAGGAGAAAGCAGATTCTGCGAAAAATAAATCTGAGCAAATTGTTTCTGGATAAGACGGTCCAGTGATTCTGACAAGAAGCTTCCTCATACGGTCACCTAACTATGGAAAATGTCCAATAAAATCAAAGCATCGCGTGCGTCCTGTGATGTATGTTTCTGCAGATGTGCCGTGGCAACTGTATAAAAATGGTCTTCTAATTTGCTGAAAGACACAACGCTCATGAAAGGCCATAAATCTTCATTCTCAACTTTAGCTCTGTGAGAAAATGTGCCATGAGGCACAAGAAAGCAATAAGGAGGAAGATTTATCATAGCCATCAGCATCTTCACTCACAGCTTCACCGGAGGAACAACACTAAACATCAACAATATTTCATGAATATCCCCGCGCGTGCTTCACCATCACGCTGGCCGGAGACTGATGGATTCGGCCCTTAAACCTCAAACTCTCCAGGCCTTCATGTCACATTTAAACAAAATATGAGCTTGTTTGAGCGTCAGCTCTCTGAAGGTTCACACACACGCACGCACGCACACACACACACACACACACACACACACACATCTGATAGTGTTTGGTGGACCTCTGCTCTCCAAATTCACCAAATATACTGTATGATCTTTAGCCCTTACAAGTACACCACTAAACACTGACGTTAGTATACTTACTACATAAAG
Organism: Triplophysa rosa; assembly: GCF_024868665.1. Lineage (NCBI taxonomy): Eukaryota > Metazoa > Chordata > Actinopteri > Cypriniformes > Nemacheilidae > Triplophysa > Triplophysa rosa. The sequence goes on from NC_079891.1 coordinate 1,016,857, forward strand.
TATATACTGTGTTAAGAAACATATTTAGAAAGGATTTAAAAGCGTCTGATGTTCTGCTCGCGTGCTGAAAGTAAAGATCACGGGTCACAGAGTATTGGCCAGTTTTATACTTTAGTATAAAAACTTAGTATAGAGTTTTTATAGTTTTATAAAAATCCTCTTGCAAATCTCCTTCTTCATCGGTGTCGTTCTTTCTCCGCCCTTAATCACGGGATGAGATCAGAAAGGCTGTCGGCGACCCTCAGAACTGACGCACATCAGACTTTAACAGGATTACTGTAAAAGCATTTCAGCAATAAACTCAAACCCGCAGTAATGCTGTTCTCCATCAGAGCTGACCGTCACTCAACATCTCACCTTGATGGAATTTTCCAAAGAAAGACGTTAGATGAACTGAAAACGAGCGATTCATACCACAAATACAAATATATGCAATATGAAACACTCAAGAATGGCTGTAGAAACAGTAACATTAGTGAAGGAGCAAACATATGAGAAAGTGTTCTTTGGTCATCAGGTTGTAAAGAAACGAACCCGTTCAGTGATGATACAAACCTTTAGAGACACAGCAGATGTGAACAGCTGTCTCTAGTTTAGAGGTGTAAACCGTCCCGGTGGAGACGGCCAAACAATTAAACTCCAGCAGTGAATTTACCAGCACACAATCCAAGCTAAAAATGCCATTTCACCTCCGAAACTGTGTCATCCATCATTCTGTGAGCAGAGTCTGTGTGTGCCAGACACACATTCTCTTTACTTCTGAACAGAGTTCTCTGGGACAGAAAGAGCAAAGTTCACAGTGTACCTGGACATCATTGTCTGTCTGTCTAGCGGAAACTCTCTAAAACTGAGACAGAATACAGAAGCCGTCAGCTTTTCATGAAAACTACAACTGTTTGTGTCTGAACCCCAGGATTACTGTAAATAACCTCATTTATGACTGGTGGTCTGATGGCATTAAAACCACTCCAGAATGTAAACATAAATAATAATTACAATAACCGTATGTCTATTCTCGTATTAAAAGGGTCATATGACACGGCTAAAAGGAATATTATGGTTTGTTTTAGATGTGATGTAATGTGTCTACAGGATTTAAGGTTAAAACGCTGTATTTTCCACACACATGCATGTTTGTATCTCCTCTTTGCTCCGCCTCTCTGAAACGCGCGGATATTTAACAAAGCTCATGGCTCTGAAAAGCGAGGTGTGCTGTGATTGGCCAGTTCACCAGTGCGTAGTGATTGGTGGAATACTGCAAGCGTGTGAGGGAAATGTGACGCCTCTTACCATATTCGGAACATCATGTTTCAAATTAAAAGCAACCATTCGTTTTTTGTTGACTCATCTTTTGGCAGAGAAAACAAAGAGGCTTTCTTTTGGCAACGAAACACACAGCGTCTCCACGACATGGCTGCTCCGGCGGCGGTACGATGAGATTTACAAGACCGCCCACATTACTTGCGTGTACATTTGGGCGGTTTTAGTCAAATCACTCCGCGAGCTGACGTCAAGTTGTGGGGGTGTGGTTACACGAGGCGTTTCAGGCAGGTCTGGGTGAGCATTCGCTTCTAGATAAAATACATCTTTTGTTCCCACACTTTAATGTTTGCAATTTCACGTGTCTAATACATGCATGGGCAACTTATAACACACCAAAGACACAGAACAACACGTACTTCTGGCGAATGACTCCTTTAACATTGTGTTTTCAGGTAGACCCTTCCAGCAGTATCTGACTCAAATCCTGATGTTTTTCTGCCCCATTTTCTGCCGTGTGATTGACAGAATAGAGCGTATTTACATACTGATAACCAGAGTACAACCAAAACCATGGACCTGCGCCACACTAACAATCTAACCCTGCCAAACTCAAGTAGGCCACAGACATCAGCTTGAGAGAGAGAGAGAGAGAGAGAGAGAGAGAGAGAGAGAATAGCGTATAGTATCTAGTGACAGTTTTATCATAAATCCCTGTTGTTCATAAACAGATCTTGAACTCCAAAAGAGAATTACTCAAACTGAACAAATAGATGCAAATAGATTCTGTTTCAAAAGAACCAACACAAAAATCGTTTGGTTTGATAACATACGATTAAAATAAATCCTGATTCCTGAGATCAGTTTGAGGAGCTGCACTATGATTGGATGAAAGGAATAAATTATGTATGATGTCACACTAATATAAATCCTGATAGAACACGCACGTACGTACACACACACACATGCACACACACACACACACGCACATGTTGGGTTTCCATGTTTTATGGGGACATTCCATAGACACAATGGTTTTTATACTGTACAAACTGTATCTCATATTCCCTCCCCCTAACCCTAACAATCACACACAACTGTCTGCTCTTTTACATTTTCACAAAAGTTCATTCTGTATGATTTATAAGCTTGTTTCCTCATGGGGACCAAAAAATATCCCCACAAGGACAAGGGTTTTGGATATTGCCATCTTTGTGGGGACATTTTGTCCCCATACCGTAGGGTTTACCCTCCCCCCCCACACACACGCACGCACACACACGCACGCACACACACACACGCACACACGCACACACACACGCACTCACACACGCACACACACACACACACACACTGAATCTGTTCAGATGTTCAATTACTCTTTAACATAAAAATCATTATATTCACATTAACATCTAAAACAACAATGTCTTGAGATGACTTGAAATAATACAAAATTGGACAACATATTTACATGTAGTCATTTAGCAGACATTTTTATCCAAAGCGACTTACAAAATGAGGAACAATAGAAGGAATCACAGCAGAAAAAGAAGAAAAGGGCATCACAACTGAGCACAGTTTGCTAAACACAGACATTAAAATAAGCTATAGTAGTTATCTCATAATTTATTGGGTAGACATTTGAGGGGGGGGTTGTGGCTTGAAGTAAAAACATTCTCAAGAACAGTAAATGTTTGACACAAAATGGCTTTAGGTTTCGAGGCATTCCAACTGCAAGCCTGGTGTGCTTTTGAAGATGAAAAAAGAAAGACAGCTGACAACTGTACTCTTAAAAACAAGGCATTCTTGCACCCTCAAAGGGACCTTTATCCTCTTTCTGTGGATGTGACCACACGCCCTCACAAAGAGCATTTTAGGAACTTTTATTTTGAAGAGTGTCTATGATAGACGTCTTTTATAAGAGCATTTTTGTGAAAGCTGTTTGATTTATTTTTACAAACCGAGAAGGTTGTTGTGCGTTGATGGACAGCGTGCTACGGATGTTGTCAACTGAGCTGAAATATAAGGATGAAGCGTGTAATTTCTGTGCCACCCAACAGAATGACTAGAATGACTTTTCATTGGGCTTTTCTGAATCCCTGAAAGTGTTTTGAAAGTGTGGCGGTGTTGATGGGAAATCAATGCCTTGTTTAGGCTTCTTTCAGCATATTAAAGTCGGACAGAAGCAGTTTAACCTGGAATATTCTTTTACCAATGTCACATCTATCATTACCAATGTTTTTAACCATTCCAAAGGATTTGCAGGGACAGTGAGCGCTGTTGTGTGTTGTTGTGTGTTGTTGTGCGTTGGTGTCTGGCAGTGTTGTGGAATTGATGGCTTTGACTGAAGTCCTCGCCTCCGCTCCCCGCTGACAGTCTTCTATAAACCGGGCGGCTCTCTCTCTCTCTCTCTCTCCATCTGTCTCTATCAGGGGAACGGAACGGCCCTCTTCACCACACACTTTTGTTTTCTCATTACAGTCTCTCGGCAGCGTTTAACCCTTCAGCGTCCGGCCGCGGATGATGGATGTGTGTGATGTTCTTCATTCATCTCAGCTCATGGGCTCTGAGGTCAAGAGCTCCTCGATGGGAAATCTGGTGAGACGTGCCGCTGAACTAGTTTCAGACACATTTCTCCAGGTAAGAGTCTCTGGGGTTCCGTGTCGAGTCTCTTGAGCGGAGAAACCTCATTAACCCCAAACACCTGAAACATCTTCCAGAATTATAACACACGATTGACTCGCGGGTTCAGACGGGACGTGACACACTGCTGATGTTTGCTGGAGTTTTGCATTACAATTTTTTGTTGGTCTGTAGAGAAACACAAATCACGGATCATTTTTTGTTAGAAACGTTTGTACTTTACACTTTACACAGACTGTTTCGTGTTCCACTAAATTTCATACTAAACTATACGTGAACACTTACAGAAACAGAAGGTATTTTGACACACGTTACACGCAGCTATCACGTCTGTCACGTCACTGTGTGTGAAGTGAAAACTGTTCTGTGTTTACAACTGTCAAGATATCAAAACAACAGCAACTACACAAACACTGGGCTCTTAAAGAGACAGTACATCATTTATTCGCTCTCACGCCTTTGTGAATCTGTATGCGACTTTCTCCATCAGTGGAACACAAAAGAAGATATTTTGTGTTCATACAATGGAAGTCAACGGAGTTCTTCAAAACATCTGCTTTTGTGTTCTGCAGAATCTCATTTTGGGATGGCCTGTCGCTTTAAATCTTTCATGTCACAAAACTAATTATGATTTCAAAACTCATTGCACGTTCTCAGACATGTGACGGCAGAATTAAAGCAGGAGAGAAGTATACAGCGAGGGACCTTATGACATTACAGTGGCGTTGCAGAAAAGCACACGCAGCCGCTTAACTCCAGTAAATTGGTTTGCAGGATGAATGCGTTTGAGCTCCGGTGCGGATAACAAGCACCACTGATGTGTGTGCAATGTGAGCGGTGTATTAATATCCAACGCCAGGCTCTATATCTCACACTGATACATCAAACACTTTGCTTTTAAACAAATCTCCCAGAGAACACAATTCGCACCAGCGTAATTCTGTTTAGCAATTCTCACTTTTACCGAATCCATGAAGACGGAGCACACGGAGATAAACAGCTGGTGAATGATCGCTTTACAATCTCGCCTCGCTGTGTTTTTAGTCCTTCGCTCTTCATCTGTTTCTATTTGATTCAAACTTCAACATCTGTGTTCTAGTGTTAGTAAGAACAAATCACCCCAGAGACAAAACACAGAAAAACTTTGCTCCTCGTGTTTCTGCTGTCAGCTTTTCATTCCAGGTCAACTACACTCTTTAAAAAAGGCCAGAGAAGAACCTTTAACATCTTTCTGTTTCACAAAAGGTTCTTCAGATTATAAAAAAGTAAGAAAGAGATGGTTCTTCTGAGAAGAATCATTCAGTCAAAGGTTCTTTAATGGCATCGCCGTGAAGAACCTGTTAAGCATCTTTGTTGTTAAGAGTGTAATGATGCAACAATTTACAAAGAATGGTTTTTTTTGTTGATAAAATAGAAACATATAACAATATAAAAATCTCCTTACTTGCACAACTGTGAGATTATAATAATGATTTATAAATTGAGCTGTCAGGTATCATTTCACAGAAAAGTTTTAATGATATTTGACTTGAACAGACATAAAAACAAGTTTACTTGCAGTTTATGTTTCAAACAAAGATCATTAAAGGGGTCATATGACACGGCTAAAAGGAATATTATGGTTTGTTTTAGATGTAATGCAATGTGTAAACAGGATTTAAGGTTGAAAAACGCTGTATTTTCCACACACAGTGCATGTTTGTATCTCCTCTGAAAAGCGAGGTGTGCTGTGATTGGCCAGTTCACCAGTGAGTAGTGATTGGTGGAAAACTGCAAGCGTGTGAGGGAAATGTGACGCCTCTGACCATATTTGGAACATCAGGTTCCTCTTCAATTGTACTGACAGGTACGCCCACCTTACTTGCGTCTACATTTGGGCGGTCTCAGTCAAATCAGACCACCAACTGATGTAGATTTGTGGGGGTGTGGCTACACGAGGTGTTTCAGACAGGTCTGGGTGAGCATTCGCATTTACATAGAAAGACTCTTTTGATCCCACACTTTCATTTCTGCAATTATACACGTCTAATACATGCATGAGCGACTTATAACACACCAAAGACACAGAACAACACATGTTCAAGCCATATGAGCCCTTTAAATGACATCCTGGTAAGCATCAGACTTTAAGTGTAATGTGTTAAGAGCAGCAGTGTCAAACTCTCACCCCGAATGATCTTCTGAAGGACCTCATAGAGACGGACCCGTCCGTGCAAACACCTTCACGAGGACGGGCTCTGCTGGAGTGAAGCGTGAGAGATGGAGAGCTTCACCTCCGGTCTCCTCCTCTCCATCTGCTCCACAGAGAGACGCTGGACATCTCCAGCGCTGGACGTCCATCTGCAGCCACTGAAGAAAAACACTCTGCTGTCACAAACCTGTCGCAGTGTCGTGTATCACGATACGAGTTCAGCACAAAATGACAAAAATATATCGTTACAAAACATTCTTCCGTACAGTATTTCACTCTTGTTGAAGTGAGATCTGATTGTGTAAAATCTGCGAGTAGGAGAGAAACCCATTTGAATGCAGAACAAACAGGTCCAGTTATGAAAGTTCTGATGGGTCCAGATGGTGCTGGACATGGAAACAATACATCCCTCATTCTGTGGGAATAACACACGGCTTGTGTTTGAAGAGGTGTGTGATCAGAGCCATATAATCATCATCACTTTCCTCATGAGATCATGTCAGTACGTTATGCTTTTTGTCCTAAAATGTTAGATGAAAGTATTTGAATTAAACAGGTGAATTGAGGAAATACCAGTGTAACTGTATTTCGCATTATTTTTGTGTTTATAGTATTGAGACAGCAGTGATGTTCTTGTAGCATCGTCGCTGTGAACCTGCAGGTGTCTCAAAACATCAACACACATTATGGTTTTCTTTCATTTGTTAAAAGTCTGTCGGTCTTGCTGCTTCCCATGTATTTATTTATTTGTTGTTTATTACTCTCATTGCATCACATGGTCAAACGTCAACAGGTAATACTTATTATAGTGGACATGTGTGGCACACACGGTGTCTGTGTGTCTTAGATAATCACATTGCTTTGCAGTTGCTAGGCCATGTCTAGGTGGTTGCTAGGGTGTGTTAAATGGTCGCCAGATGGTTGCTTACCGGTCTGTATCAGAAGAGTCCACCCCAATCCTCTTTGAAACTCTGCTCTCGTGATTCAGCTCTAACGTCAGTTTACGGGAGTTTGTTCTTCTGTAAGCTGTAACAGAGCTGGAACAGACCACTTTTACTGTTAGTGGTGCATCCCATTGAAAGTACAACACACCATGCTTTTGAGATGTTGACACATATAGCTGATGTGTGTATTTATGTCTCTGTTGCTGGTTGTGTGAGAGGTTTTGTCTGAAGGGACAGAAAGCACAGATGGGTGTTTGTACAGAAGGAGGTTTTGACCACAAAAGACCTCAAACACAGAAGTTCATTAATGAAGAGCTGAAGAGCTGATGTGTGACGTGTGAATTCTTCTTCTGGTGACTTCACATTCTCATTCTTTTCTTAAATCACTTTCTGTGAACATCACGCTCTGAACAAATGCTGATCTGCTTCATATGGTTGGACAAACCTGACCGTACATGAACCTGTGTTGAGTTGTTTTAAACTGTGTCTGGGTGAAATATGTTTCTCTTTTGAACTAATAGTTGAATTGGTCCTTCATTTACCCAAGCATTTGAAGCACTTTATTTTGTTTTCATTTAATTTAAACAATTCATAAGGCAATCATCACCTCGTGAAGCTAAACCAAACTGAATTATGTATCTCAGACCGGTGTCCTTTAAACAATGGTTTAGATCAACCAAAAAACACATTTCTGTTATCATTTACTTCCTTAAATTTGAGGCGTTCATTATTTCTCTCTCTTACGCGTGTGTTCATGATGATGTTTATCAGTTTAATATTTTCCAAGTTTCACATAAACAAGATATATTTTTGTTACAGTTGGAAATATAATTTAAACAGAAATCATTTGTGTAATTTACTTTTGCATCAGTTCTGCAAAAAATGTGTTTTTGTGAAAATGTTAAGGATGCAAATACAGTAGTATGAAGCAATCCATCTCATCTGACGTGAGCCGTTTCTGGTAAAGAATCTTTTCGTATTTCTTTACCGTTTTGTGGATGGGTGATTTGTGTGTTCAAGCGTGTGAATGTCAAGATTCATTTTCACATGTAAGAAATGAATCCAGACTGTATTATCTGTGTTGGGATGAGTACTGTAGATTTATGAACATCAGTGAATGTGAAGGTGCTAAATAAAGACAGAAGTATGTGTTATTTGAAATGATTCACACAGTTTCGTCTGGTCTTGTGTTCTTTAAAGGACAGGAATCCCGTGTTGGGTAAGTTACTCTGAATAAGTCATTCATTACTAGTTACTAATGACGTATTCAATAGTTTAGTTGATTACTGTACAAATTACGCTCTCCAAAAAGTATTTAGTTACTTATTACTAATTACTTTCTTTATCATATCAACCTTGATTAGTTAAGTGATTCAAGGATAGACGTGAAACGGCTCTTTTACTTCATTCAAACAAATAACTACATAAATGATTCTTATTAACTGACCAAAGTATTACAAATGTGAGAATGATACATCAAAGCATACATTTTAAAGTTAGACTTTGAATGTTGATGTTAATTCCACTATTGAATATATTACACAGTATTTAGTTTAATTACATCAGAAGTAACTGTAATGAAATGACAGAAAAAACAAGAGTAATCCCTTACTTTACTTTTTCAAGGGAAAAGTAATTAAATTACAGTAACTAATTACTTAGTAACTAGTGACACCCAACACTGCATGAATCACATCAGAATTCATATTAAGAATGATTGTAAAACATGACGTGTGATATTCTCTCCACCACGGACAGTGAGAAAATCATTCATGCATTTTTCACAATAATTCGTACACGCGACAACTGCACACATGCACACAAAGTGTACTTCAATCTAAACAATCTGTTTGTCATCAGTGGCATCAAATCTTTAAAGAGTTAAAGTAGCACAGAAACTAAACATCCACACGCGGAATAGCTCTGTTTTAACTGCTTTCTCCTTGATCTTACTTATATTTACACTAAAACTTAAAGTACAGCTCATTTTTATCATTACAGTGTTGATTGCAAACAATGCAAGACAATGCAGTAATATCGTTAATTCTTACTTTTTCTTCCCTAAACAGAATGGGAAAGGAATTTAGAGAAAAATAAAATGACCAAAGCTTTGGGTTTTAAACCTGAGCGCTGAGTTTAGGATTAAAACATTACAACACAATATGAAAATGCCAATTCTCTTTATTTCACATTGTGAATAAAGAGTATTCTCAAGACAAAGCCCTGGGTTTATTATCTGGCAGCGCTCCATATTCCTCTTGTTTTGTGTTTTTACAGCCCGTGTCCTGTTGTTGTTGTTGACAGGACTCTGGTGTAAAGTCTAAAACATGTAAGTGGGATTTAATGTTTGAGCACACATTTGTGATGAGTGTGATTGCAGCGAGAGCTCTTTTGTGTTCCTCTGGCACTGGTTCTCAGCGTGTCGTGGGTGATGTATGGGGCTATTGGCCGGACGTGGCAGCGAGGGCGGGCCGACCTTGCAGGGCAGCGCTGTGGGTCGAGCGTTCACGGTTTGACTGAACCCCAGCCCAGAAGGCCCGAGACCAATTAAGCACACTACATCAGCCTGACAAAGCACAAGGTGACTAATTCCTCTTTCTTGTTTGTTCCGCACAGAAGAAAACGCGGAGCTCAGCGCTGATGGACTAAATGTTGAGGACAGCGTTAATGTGTGTTGAATAAGAACCTGGAAACACAAAGGACGCGGCTCGCTGAATAAGTCAAACAGTCTCTTTCATTTATGAAAGTTATGTTTGAGGTTTTGTTAAAGTCAAGATAGAAAATGGATACGTGACTAGGAAGAATTCCTTTGGTTTGTTTGGTGAAATGCAGACAGTTCTGATGGTAATGTAATGGTTCATGTTGAAGGAAACACAAACCGGTCGTGCATTGAAACTACATTAACATGTGAAGAGTGATATTTCAGCTGATTGAACTGATTTCTGTACAGTGTTGGAAATGACACACATGTAATGGCCCTTGAAAGTGCCAATGATTCAAAGAATTTACTCCAATACTTTCAGTAGAGCCGACCTGCTGGAGAGAGAGAGAGAGAGACAGAGACACAGAGAGAGAGAGAGACAGAGAGAGAGAGAGAGAGAGAGAGAGAGAGAGA
>NC_079891.1:1028609-1085652 GCF_024868665.1 Triplophysa rosa
GAGAGAGAGAGAGAGAGAGAGAGAGAGAGAGAGAGAGATGTTTGTTCTTCAGTTTCTCTCAGTTTTCACTTTTACTTCTTCTTCTTCTGTTGTGAACACAAGCAGAGCCAAAGAGCAACAACATTTTCTTTCTTTCTGCACCATGAATCATGTGAATGTGTTTCGTAGGAATTGAATCTTAATGATGCATTTTAAGGTCACTATGATGCAACTCTTGATGTGGTCATATACCTGTATACTGGTATCATCAACGTGTCTAGTTTGTGATAATACACATTAGACGTACATTTGGTTACAGCTGTTTACACCCCCACATAAAATATACTACAGAATGCTATAGTACATACTACAGTAAACCGTAATGCTACTCACAGACACTAGTGTTTTCCAACATTACCATAGTAAATACTAGTAAATAGTATACTGAAGTACATTTCATCCATTTACTATACAACAATTTACTGCAGTTTACTATAGTAGTTTACCACCAGAGATAATAGCTGTGCCTCATTTCAAACACTGTGTCCTCCTTGACTGCAAACGTCATCCAGGTTTATTATTTTGAGTTTTATTTCAGAGAAGCAACAGTTACATTGTAATGAAACAAAGTGATTTTGTCAAATGAAGAATAATTGTTTTTAACTGAAATGAGGCAATGCATCCGGAGGACGCAGCCTTGGATATAAGATGCAGCTAATATTTCTTATTAAATAATTCATTGTTAAACATCGGCAATCTTACAAGCCTGTTCTCATTCATTCCATCGTTCAAGTACTTGTAGCTTTACATACTGGAGCAAAACCCCACACAGTGCTCGGGGTGGACAGTACAACTGTAAACAACTCTATAATTTGAACAGACAAATATATTGTTCACTGTTTGTTGTTGTTTTTAAACACTGTAACATGCGTAAAAAGGTGGTGTTCATTTTAAATCAGGGAATCATTTATCCCAGACGGGCATTTGTAGTGATGTACTGTAGATCCATAATGTTTAATGCAAGAAGGAAACTGAGCCGAGACAGAAACAGCGAGCCACGTCAGACCTCAGGAGACGTTTACTTATGCATAAACAACAAATGAGACTCACGTGTTCATAGACAAGATCTGAAGACTGTGAACAACACTCACAGGCTCCACTCCAGTAATGTTCTTCTGGCTCATTCTGTCTTTGCACTGAACACCCGGCGACTGGAGAAATGTGAGTGGTGTTAAAATACATAAGCGATGTTATCTAAACTGTGTTAATGAGTGTAGTATTCCAAGTCCGGATGGAAATACCACAGGTAAACAACACTGATGTTTATTCATTTAATTTTCCTTCATAGTACATCTGTTTACAGTAGATACAGTAAATACTCTTAACGTGTGTGTGGCAAATAAAATCATTCAACCAACACGTATTTATCAAAAACTATCATGAGGCGCTTGCCATAATCACTGTAAAAAAACGAAGATGCTCTTTTTAAAATCTTTAAACTATTTCCAAGAACTGCACTTAGAAACATTCTTACAAAAGTTATTTTTATTTTTGTGAGTCCAGCCCCAGGTTCTCTTCTCATCTGCATTGCAGTTTTTTACATCACTGACCACAGCATCAGTGCAGTCATTCAGGATGAAGTAATATAAATGAATGTATGACTGACCTCTACAGTTCATTCCAGAGGACGCTTCATTGACCCCCGTCTACATCCCTGCAGTCTGTTTGGATTCAACAGTTTATATATTGACACATTCAAACATTTCATTATTTTAATGAAGAAATAACTTACATAACAAATATATGAAGAGTTCAGGCTCACTGGAGGCGCGTTTTAATCCAGATTCTTTACACCTTCTGCATTTTTATGACTTTATGCACACATATGCTGTAATGTCACTTTGAAACAAACACTATCTTTAGATTCTTGAGCTTTTTTGTTTCTGTGGTAGTTCAGAACACGTAAAACTATAATTCAGTTCAATGGTAATCATAGTGAAGTAATTTGAGATGTTTCTGAGCTGTCAGATCCAGCCAACCCTTCTATAAAGATGAGGTAACACACACCGTTACTGCTAATCTCATGTTAATCTTGAGTGCCTATAGTAGTATTGCATACGTCGTGTCATCGAAGAGTGTTTAGTTTGATCACATTTATAAAAGAGAGATAAAGCTGTACCATTATTTCCAGAAGAAGACGAGCTGCTGGAGGCGTGCAGGGGGACAGAACTACAGCACGAGCACACAACACGTCATCGCATTATCCCTTCGTGTTGTTTACATTATGAACGTACACGCCGATTGCCAATGTAACGGAGGCCAGCTAGTGAAGAGCTGTGCAGTGTGTAAACCTCACTCCCCGACCAACAGAGACGCTCTAGCGACAGACGCTAGAGACTGCGGTCTTTAGCCTCCTCGTTAGAGCGCCCGTCTCCCATTCGGACCGACGCCGGTTCGAGGCCCGCGCAGAGCGGGGCGAGTAGGACCGGTTACACCAACAAAACACAGACGTATGACTCACTTTGACTTACCGCGTGCGGTTCATGTCCGACATCTTTTAGCACTGGGACCGCTCCATCTATCAGTTTCAAACCATCTCCAAATCCAGCGTTTATATCACATCCATCACTGAAATGCAGTGAGCAAACAAACACACCTCCACTTCCGTCAGCCCAGTGAAGCGGCATTGAAGGGCGTGCTCTTTCTCACACTGGCTGGTTGACACGTGGGCATGCTCTTTCTCTCACGCTCATGCGTGAGTGTGCCCTTTCGCTCACTGGATGACGTGTGGGCATCCCCTTTCTCTCACACTCGCGTGTGGGAGTGCTCTTTCTCTCTATCGCTCGCTGGTTGATGTGTGGGCATGCTTTTCCGGGAGAATTGTGCAATAAGGGACTAAGAACCCTTGTTACAAAATGGGAATGCATGTTCGAAATTTTTTTTCCAAAACCTGTACGAACCCAGCACAGAAATACTACGTCTTTTGAGAAGTTGAACATGTTAAGCTTGAGAAGCCAGCACGTTTAACAGTGTAAATAAGTCAGAATGCATGTAATAGCGTGTTAGCTTTAAAGAAACAAATCTGGATTCACAGCAAACACAAGGACTTCATCAGCGCTCCGGCCTCTCAGAGATCCATGTAGTGAGATATCTCCTCATCAGATCACAACACATGCATCATGTTTTGTCCTTGAGGGGGTTTCATCATCACCTGACCAGAAGAAGAATGTGCTTGAATGTGTCCCGAGTCACCAGAGACCGTTCGCAGAAAGCACAGTGTCATCACATCTGCGGCCGTGACCCTTCCTCAGTCCTTCTGTAAATCACATCTGCACATGTTTCAGTCCAGACAGATGAGAGTAAAACTGTCAAAGACGATGATGTGACATACTTCGTGCGTCAGGGGCATAGCCAGAACTTTTTTTAGAGGTGGCCAGGTAAGACCCAATGATTTTATTAGGGTGACCAAAAAATCCTTACAGACAGAAATTCTTTAACTTCTACTGTAATTTACACCAATTCTTCATTACACATAGTTTGCTGGTCAAAAACATACACAAAGAACGTAAAGTAAACAATTTATTTGCAATGCTTTCATGTGCTAACATTATTTTTAAATAATTCATTTGCAGTAAGTTAGTATTTTTTATAGAAAATAAACACTGCAGTACCCCAACTTAAACTTTCGCGAAAATGTAATTAATGAATGAAATCCAGTTAAACAAGACTTTTTTTGACCCTTTGATTTTATTGACCTGATCCTTCTGCTCGCGATGAATTTCCATGGTACACAGACAGTTCCTGTCACGAAGCGGTTAGCAGCTGTTCAGCTATAGCGCTCAGACTGTTTGCGTCAGTGCGTCAGCGTATGACATCATATTAACGCTAGAGTAATGTTCTCGCGTTACTTTCAGTGCATACGCTAAATGATCTCCATAAACTCCGACACACATCTTAAAACTGCTTCGCACAACAGAGGTGTCCAGATAGGTGGCCATCCATCATTCAGGGGTAGCCGTGGCCACCCTGGCCACCATGTAGCTACGCCCCTGTCGTGCGTAACAAGTGTGGAAAAAGAGCAGTTGGGTTCAGTTTCAATAAATTTGTGAAATCTCGCTCAAGCTGCTATCAGATATGTTTTGTGTCAACATGCATATTTGAACTCTCATGCATCAGTTGAGCGCTGGAGGCTGAGAAACGGATGATATATCTGTGCCGATGCCTTTCAGGGTCGTAGATCTGTTTAACATCAGCGCACGCTAACCTTGCAGCCCACGTCGCCCATCTGTCGAAAGGCATCGCGAGCGAAGCCGCCTCAACGTCTCATTTGAATTATTCACACTTGTAAGTAACTTTGTGCTCCCCGGGAGGAGAATGTGAAGGTGTGGGCCGCAGAAAAATGGCTGAATGTCAGCCTAGGCCAGGTGTGTAAACGCATCACCTGAGGTGTCCTGCTGCCGCCACCGCTGAGAAAGAAGAATTCGTTCACCAGAAAGGTCAAAAACTTTTTCAAGTAGTCGAGCACAAACACACAGCCTACAGATAAAAACACAAACACGCACACAAACCAACAACACACTAGATATTATTTACCATACAAAACACACTCACTGAGCCATCCAGAGTTTTGTGAAAACACAACCTGTTCTGATTAAAAAAGGACTATTTGTTATTATTCCATCAGTTGCTTAGAGGAAATACACATATTACAGCCGTATGTGAAGTTTAAATTACTTGTTTGTGTTCGGCTGAATATATGACGTCATATACGTCTGAGATGACATGAGGTGAGTTAATGAGGGTTACAGGATATGACATCACACGGGATGAAATCAGAATCCAGTATTTTTGGTTTCTTGATCTGATCATTCATGCATGCGTCTCTCTGAATGTTTAAGATCATGTGATGCAGGTGATGTGCGAAGAAATGTGTCGGCTCAGTGTATAATTCGTCAGATGTGTGTTTGGAATATAAAGAGGATGGCAGAATACTCATGAGACTCTTCACATCTGTGCCAAACATTCATCAGATCAGAACACAGAGCTCTGTGTCAAAGAACACCTGATGGACACCTGAAACTGTTTTAAGAACAGTTCACACCCCCCAAAAAAATCTAAATTCTGTCATCATTTATTCGTCCTCGTGTGGTTGTAAATCTGTATGTGACTCTTTCCTCTTTGGAACACAACAGAAGATATTTTGAGAAATGTCTCAGTGGTTTTGTGTTCATACAATGGAAGTCGATTGTGTTGTCCGATGATCAACAGAAGGGTGAATAAATGATGACAGAATTATTATTTTTTAGTGAACTATCCATTTAACGTTTCACATTACAGTAAAAGTCAATATTTCGAAATGCTCAAAAAAATATATGTTTTTAAATATCTTCATAATTTAGATTTTACATTTATAAATATACAAACATGATTCATTCACATTTCTTGAGTATTATAATACTGATATTTATTTTTACTCTTATAGCATAACATCATGCAGAGAATATCTGTTGTACACAGGACTGTGCAATTAATCGCAAATTAATCGTGATTGTCAACTTTGGCCTCGAGGTAAAACAATTATTGTGCCGGATTCCATTTGGCATGGATCCTCTCTTTTCTTGTGATATAAATCCACCGTATTATATATATTTATATTTATATAACCGCATATAAAGCGCACCCCTTTCCACGTGGTTCAGCTGTGCTATTTCTTTACATTTATTTTTCAGTTGAATTCACAGAAAAATGAAAAATCTTGCCTTGTAAACTATGTTGTTTTAAAAGGTAATGAGTAATCGTGTTGAGTAACCGGGATATCAATATTGGCCAAAATAAACGTGATTATGATTTTTGTCATAATCGAGCAGCCCTAGTTGTACATTAATTATTGATTTCAGTGTAATGAAGTAAACAACTTTTCCTACTTTTTTTTGTAATTTATTCATTTCCTAATCAAAATACATATCCCACATTATGTTACATTTACTGTAAACTTTAGTCTCAGTTATTTCTCATAGATATCAACGAGATTCAATGGACAGCAAATCTGTGTCTCAGATGTTTCTCTTGAGAAAAAGAGTCAGAAATGTGTCATGAGAGTTTGAGAAGAGACGTCAACAGTGTGTCAAACTGAGCTCAGATTGGTCTCGTCTGCCATCAGAAGTCAAAATTAAAGAAGATCCTCAAACATTTCTCATCACATTTATTTCACACCTCTATACACTTCATGTGTTCTAGAAGAAACACCAGAGACTAAGAAACACAACTGAGAACTCAATGCACTCAAAAGTGAAATGTGTTGAGCGTCAGATTTCGCCCAGCTCTTCTGTTCTCTCACAGGAACTGAAGCGTTTGTTTGTGTTAGACACTGGATTCTGACAATGACCACGGCAGAAGTATCTGCAGCTCCATCATCACGTGTGTTCATCCAGACGCACAGGCGCATGCGCTCCGAAGCCGCCATCGATTCTCACCACGCACGTCACGTCTGGATAATGCATTCCTCATACAGAGATCTGGTCAGTCACGTGACGGTTTGCCTGCGAGTCAGGACGCCGAGCCGCCCCATTTGTCATTCTAATTGTATTCTTTTGCTCAGCGCATCGATTTATTGCACCTGGTGGAAAAGCAATTGCTTGCTGCTCCGAGGGCTCAACGTTTGGCCTTCCAGACGTCTTATGAATCTCGCAGAGCTGCGTTTTAACGTTTGAAAAACTGGCGCTGATGGCGTGAGGTATAAAAACAGTAATTAAATATGCAACAGCTCGAGACTCCTAAGTTTCTTTGACAAATTGTCCTTTTTAGACTCATTAGGGAAGTGCGTGTGGTGTTTCATCTTCATGAAGTACAGAAGAATAATTACTTCCTTGATACGTTGCCTTTTACTAATGAATTATTAAAAGATCACAAATATCGCCCTGTGCTTTGGTTTCATATGTGGTAATCACAGTCAATGTTTCTGGCTCAGAGGAAACACTGACTGCTTTTAAAAAAATATTCACATCAAATATATTTGAGAAATTGCTTTGAAACTGCCAGAGAATCTCACAGGACTCAAATCTCGTTCTGAATGTAGATGAGTGCATGTAGCAGTCCATACTCCATACAGATGTACATAAAATAACATTTGATTTATAATAAACGTGAGTGTGTTTTAACTCTCAGTACAGTGTTTGTGTTGATGTAGTGTGTTGTCAGGGGATTTATGAGCAGATATTGGATTGACTGGCCTTTTCTGCTGATGTGATGTGATGTGATGTGCTGTGTTAAGGACGATGCTTTGGGTTTGGCTCTGAGGAGCATTAATCCTCTCACTCACATTTCAGATAACACACAGTCCTTCCTCTAAACTCTACAAAGTCAAGTCTGTTTTTCAACACGCAAGCGTATAGAAGAAGAATCAGCATAATCCCATAAACGTGACTTGACCATTTTTGTTGCATAGCAGCCCACATGGAAATACTATAGTAAGCTACACTGTAAAAACGACAGCAGATTTTTAAAAAGACCGCAAATTTACAAGAAAACCAGGGGGGAAATGTAATTTTACAGGGAAAACCTGTTATTTAACAGTTTATTTCTGGCGCCAACTGGCAGAAAATTTCCATTTTTTAAACAAGATTTCTTTTTTTACAGTTTACTTTTTAAATAAGATCAAAACTACAAAATTACTGAACAATACAACATATTTACAAGGAAAAAATGGGGAAAACAATTGAATATACATCCTTATATCCTATAATTTTACGAAAAAAAAACGGTATATTTCTGTTTTTCCAGTTTACAGAAATTTTTTTTGCACAGTGTGTCTAGATACTATAGTTATTTTAACCTTCCCATAGTACAGTAAATGCTATAATATAATACAGCATTTAATAGTTTTACATTTACTTCATACACTTTTAAAAATAAAGGTGCTTCACGATGCCATAGAAGAACTTTTTTGTCTAAACGGTTCCATTAAGAACCGTTAACACCTGAAGAAACTTTCTGTTTCACAAAAGGTTCTTCAAATCATGAAAAGGTATGAAAGAGATGCTTCTTTAAAGAACCTTTGTCTAAATGGTGATTTGTGGAACCAAAAAGGGTTCTTCTGTAGCCTCGCTGTGAACAACCTTTAAAGCACCTTTATTTTTAAGAATTTTAAGAATTTAATATTATACCACAGTCTACTATAGTGAATACTATAGTATTTTTCATGTTAGAGTATAATTCATAATATACATACAGTGCAGTATATGTGAACAGCAGGGAAATAAACGGATATACTTCTATTCGTCCTGCAACCGTTTAATTTGAGTTAATCTAAATGATTCAACTTTGAATCAATTCATTAAAAAAATGATTCATTCACTGATGTGTTCGTGAGAGGCTTTAGAAGAAGAATGTTGGCATCATATGGGTTTTCTTCATAGATGACAAGAGATAAGAGAGGTCACCCAGCTCATTCCAAAAAAAAAATAAAAAAACCCCAATGTCAACTGATTAGAAAACATTGTTACCTGGGGGTTAGGGATGGGGTATTTGGGTTCTTTAGATCTGAATATGTACACTTATCCATTCAGAAGCTGATTATGATGCCACCAACCATATACTGTATATGGTTCATCTGCATTATAAAAAAAGGAAATTACAGTATTAAAACAATGTATTATAGACGATACAATGTCATCAAAATCATCATTAAAATATAAAAACTCAGTGCTTAAGTTTCAGGAAAGCAATTTCAAAAAGCTGAAAACCACAGGCTGTGGAAAAGGCTCATTTTCTTTATGCATTTAGTTATTTTGTTTTTGCTTTGAGGATGAAATGTTTCTGCTGATGTAAGCGTGTATATTCGTGTAGGTGTTACAGTAGCCTATTCATTGTTTTTTTTCTTCTCGTAAGAGTAAAAGACACAGCTGTAATGAATCATTTACACACGCAGCAGATGTTTTTATCCAAAACAGCGTACATTTAAGATATACATTTGTGAATCGAAGCCGTCACCGTTGAGTTACTAACACAATGTGCTATCAGAAAGACCGCGGAGAAGCCATTCTCTGAGAGAAGAAAGTCTCTAATGAAAAACACAAAACCCTTTTATTTAAAGAGTGACTTTAAAAGCTCATTGAGTAGGTGCTGAGCCTCAGATATTAGTCAAACAAATATATCCCATAACAGGCTTAAATGAGGGCGTGGTGATTGTATTTTCAAGTGCTTATTAGAGCTCGTAAAGCTCTTGTGTGAGTGTCTGTGAAGTTGATGTATTTCTTTCTTTCTTTCTTTCTTTCTTTCTTTCTTTCTTTCTTTCTTTCTTTCTTTCTTTCTTTCTTTCGCTTCAGAGAATATGTGAGAATAGCAGGAAACCTGAATCTTTTGTGTTTTACTGGTGTTTATTAAGTGTCTGAATTCAATCACCTTGTGTCAGATCTGGAGCAGGATATGAGGCATGCTGGGAAGGCGGAGGTTAAGCTGCACTTGGACGGGATCAAGAACAAACCGATCTGTTCCCCTGGCATCAATGTGGACCAGCTGACAGAGACCAGAACGATGAAATGGGACACAAACACAAACTGAAGATGATAACCCTTCCATCGGTTCACTGCCAAAAACATCATGCTTACTCTAGTACAAACGAACCATACTAGTTCAATACTCCTAGCATGTTTTTTATTTAATGAAAGCACACTTTGAAGTATACTCTCAGTGAAATACTCGTTCTATTGTTTTTGCAAGTATTCCTGTAAGTGAAAATAACATGGTATTTATAGTTTCCTTATTTATACATGTTTAACATTTAGTATACAAGTATGTGTCTATTTAGGTGTTCATTTTCATACTTGAAATATACCATTACGTGTACTTGAAGTAGAAGTATGTCTTGATCAAAAGTATACTTTAAAGGCCAAATAGACTTCTCTGTCAGGGGCTGACTGACCACTAGGACATACTGTCAAAGTCCAGAACGGCAGTCGCTCCGACGGCCTACGGCTGTGACCAGGGGCGGTCCGGCCATCTGCAGTATCTGAACTTTTCCCGGTGGGCCACTAATATATGGGGCCGGAATGGACGCTTGGGCCGGACAGACGGACGTTAGCGAGACGGAAACGAATACATGTAATGCAATGACACGTTACATACACACCCACCCCCCCCCCCGTCGACAGGAAGGGTGGAATGGCGATATAGACCGAAACTCGCCCCACGTTTTTAAACGTTGAAACAAGATATATTTCCTGAGGATTAAATTAAGACGTTTGTCCTGGTCTGTTAACTCTTGTTAAATTGATTACTGCATTTTTATGATCGTTTTTTTTTTGTGCTATGAAAGACAGCTTGACAAATGACTTAATCTTGGAGAGCGGCTGGTCTCTGTCGAGTGGATGTTCAGAGGATTACAGAACACAGGTATCAGAAGCACAATAATATCCTGTAAAACTCGCCGGCTTTAGTCTCTGGGCTTTAGTGAGCATCTATTGTTGGATGTCGAGCGGCGCTATGTCCCCAGGCAGTAAAGGTTAGGGCACAGATCCACCCTGCTCCATTGCTCCAGACATCCTAAACCTGTTTGAAACAAATGAGCTTCTCTCTAAAGCAAGGCCAAGGCCCAGGAATCAATCTAATTGAGAGAAGGGGGCTTACAAAAGAGCCCACGAGCACTTTCAAACATCGCTCCAGAGCCAACATTAAGAGAAGCATTTCTTCCTCTTCTGTCCTCCACTAATCCCACCTCAAATCCCTAAGATGTGTCAATGGACGGGATTCTGTTAGGAAGGTAACAAGCAGCAGTGTCAGACTTAGCTGGGATTCAACATCCAGAATCTCATATTATGCTTGGGACTTTGGAGAAGTAGGACGAAGAAGAAAAAAAACACAAGACTTTAAATGTTACACGGCTGAACTTTGGATCCCATCAGAAGATGAAGTACTCCAAAATCTCAATAATGTCTCAATTCACGGTGCACGCATGCTGTGAAGTCTGCAATTACGTCTCGATGTGATCAGATTCTCCTACTGTAAGACCAAACCTGGAGCAACATGCCATTGCTCAGATGCTCTTTCATAGCGCAGGAGATTTCATGAGTTCTCGGTTTTGCAACTTGGTCTCAGATGTTTCCCCTAAAATTGCTTGCAAGAAATAAAAACGGAAACAAACGAGGCCGTAAAAATGTCTATGAGAGATAAATGAGATATTGAAGAAATCTCATCTGATATTGTTGTCATACAAATGTCTTCTTTACACCACAGCATTGCTCGACACAATCACTGCAAAACTCTTAAATTTAGAGCTATAATTGAAAGAGCTCAGTTAAATTAACGTCCAATGTTTTATTAAAGACTCCACCATTACCATGATGATGAATATCCAAAATAATTTATGATGCCAAGTAGAAATATTTCCTGGGCTACTTCACAAAGACTCAAGAGTTTTATGTTCTGTAGTCAAGGTTACGGTCAAACAACTAACAAACTGCTCAACAATGAAAAATATGTGTCATTCAATTCTTAGTCCTCAATGTGTTGAACAGGTTAAGCAAGATTTGATGTTAAGTAAAGGTCAGGATTAATTATGTTTTTTGATAGGGATTGAATTCATGGAAGTTGTTCTGAAAGGTTCTTATAACGTGATTGAAGAAGCATCATGTTCTTCAAAGCAAAGCTTCAAAGGCAAACAGCTGCTGTCATTTATTTCCACACTAAACAGATCAAACCTGATCATGCGCAGAATTCTTTTACATTAGCATTTTGCCCACCTCCTGTTTGATTCTATGTATTTTATGCCAACAGTCATGAACAGATTGGCCTTAAAAAACCTTTGTTATTACTCTCTCATGGACTGCATTTCCCATAGTTCATTGCCATATTCATCTTCCTTGATTGTCTTCAGCTGTTTGTCATTAACATCATTACCTCTATTTAAAGCCTGTTGTCTCAGTCACTGGTTGATGTCTTGCTTCATTGGTTCACGGGGTTCTTTGTTTCCTTTGTACAGTGTTATTGTTGGACTGAGTTTTTGTTTTGACCTTTGCCTGTTTTTGGATCTTGTTTGTGGTTTTCCTTTATAGAAAATACTGCATCTGGATCTTCAGCCTTCGCGTCCCTGTGCAAAAAAATAAATTACTTCCAAGTCTTCAATGCGGCCCATTAAAACAGAGTGTTTGTCGAGACGGCCTCAAAACCAGGGTAGAAAATAACCTATTACTTATTGATTTTAATTTTTTTTAGAATGTAAAAACCACGCCAACGTCATAAGTAGACCTCATACAACAGTATAAAACAAGAAACAAGCCCTATTCGAGACACCTTTAACTATATCAGCAGTTATTTTACAATTGACTTAATCATGTTATTGATATTCTTCCAATCCTGATACCAACAATTGCTCCTAGATTGTTGTGCTTTTTGTTTCGCTGTAAGAAAAAACAAACAACAAATGAAAATAAATTCTATAAGAAGCTTAAGATTTGAGGATTTAGGCTGTGTACAGTATAGAAACCTCGATCATAGTTATCGATAAAAAAATATTTTCCATAAATTAATTCGGTTATAAATAGTTTAGACACACACGTTTGTGACATTTATGAATCTTTTTCTCAGGAGAAATTTCTGAGACACACATGAG
Source organism: Triplophysa rosa (assembly GCF_024868665.1). Taxonomy (NCBI): domain Eukaryota; kingdom Metazoa; phylum Chordata; class Actinopteri; order Cypriniformes; family Nemacheilidae; genus Triplophysa; species Triplophysa rosa. Next base: position 1,041,193 of record NC_079891.1, read on the forward strand.
ACTATCTCCATTTGGTCTCCATTGACTCTCACTGCATGTCTGAGAGAAATAACTGAGATATGAAAGAGATCTTAATGTGTTCAGTATTCGAGGAAAGTGCCTTAAATCTGTGAGGTTTAACCATGTTATCATTTCACAGAGATCTTCAATGAGTCTGAGCAGATGTGCAGTTGAATCAGTATGGACTATTTTTGGTAAATGGATGTGCAGAATCTGACAGCATGACATAAAAAGCAAGAAAACCAAATGATCATTATCAGATGATTTATAGAGAGAGATGTGGAGAACATCAGAAATCACGCTGGCTCGAGTAAAACCTTCTCATGCAGAACATCAGAAGAGTCACAGACGCAGAACCGTTTTAAAATGAGACGTTCTCTTACAGCAACATAAGAAAAGCAGTTAGTGATGAGGAAAAAAACTGATGAAAGAAGATGAGTTGAACACAATATTTCAGCTGCGCTCGCTCTCTGTGAAGGTCGTGTGTGTGTGTTCATCTTTCCTCTCACCATCCATCTGACTTCCTAAATACTTCATTAAAGTTTAATAATAAAAACAATAATAACATTTGAAAAAACAAATGTAAAATGTCACTATAGAATTACACGTCTGAATATTACTGTCGGCAGAATCCTCATCCAAGGTCTCCATTAAAGTCCCAGTGAAATTAAAAATGACAATGCCTACTTTTTCCAGAAATATTGCAGCGTTTATTGTAAATAGTTGATCAATGTGGGTCGTTATCTTTTTTTAAATCGTGCGGCCTCATAATCTTTAGTTAAAACATGGAAATGCTGTCAGTCTGCTGCCAGTTTCATTTCAAAATGCAGTGGCTGTTTTTATACATCCAATCACATCGCAGAGAATGGCGAAAGCCACGCCCACTCTTTTTCGCATTAGAAATTCAATTTCACTCGGAAATGCGTCAAAATACGGAAGTAAAAACAATCGCAGCTTCCGGTTCACGGGGACTTTAAATGTGTGATATATTTTATGACAGATTTATATTTAAATTAAACAAACAGTTACATGTCTCTATGTGGTTGCTAAGCTGTTCTTATTGGTTGCTAGGGAGTAGTTGCTTATTGTCTGATCTGAGTGGTTAATATCATCATCACAGATGCTCCACCCACAGTCATTACATCACAGTTCTGCATCTCATTGAACATATTGAACACGGTGCACATAATATATGCTGTGCATGTGGTTTTAGAAGTAAGCATAAATGTTGATTGTGTGTAATATAATTCTGGCAGGATTGTTGTTTTTAATTAGTCGGTGGTGTTAAGGACCCAGACGGGCACTACAGGACAATAATGAATTCAGATCCTGTTAATCACAATCCAGGAGAAAGCCACAGTTTCTCCACTATCTGCCAGCTTAGCAAAATTTAATTAGCAAAGCCATAAATCTTACGCCGCCTCCTCCGTGCTTTGAGGAAAAATGCTCTCGTCAGAAAACCTCCGCTGCTTTTCCTGTTAGGCAAACATCTCTTAGCATTGGGGTTTTTGTCGGCGTGTCACTTAACGGCAGATTTTCCAGTTAAAATGTTGGTGTTTCATTCGTGAAGTGGCGTGTTGATGGCTCTGAGCGTGGCGTGTGGATGACAGATTATCAAACGCAGTCTGAGAGCATCAAACCGCTCAGAGGAGGTGTAGAGAAACTGAACCGCCAGAAGAGAACAGCTCGGCCTGTTTTCATCATAATTATACATCCTGAAATCACTAACACACTGCCACTGACATACAGTACTCATGTCTCTTAAACACATTTACCTCACAAATGACACTTTACTCAAGTGTGCCTTTCACTATACTCAAATATAACAAAGTCTACGTTTTATGTATTTCTACAAAATACTTAACATGACAATTCAGTATACTTGACTTTTATTTGCTCTATACTTGTGCTCAATGAACATATACTATAAAAGTATAGTGAAATGAAATACTTTTGTTACCTATCATTTTAAAACTGAAGCTCTTGTGATCCTTTTAAAAGAAAGCATGAGTGTTGTACACAAATAGATCACAGACTTCAGGTATATATATATACGTTATGTGTTATGATCGAACACATTAAATCTGTCACAAGCTCATTAACGGGATCAATATACTCCGTCAGGCATGTGATTTCTGACCTTTGAGACCAGTTTGACATCCATTAATATTTCATTTTCCCCCTTAAGGTCACATAATGGACGCTCTTAAAGTGGAAAAACTCCGTAGGAACCATCACAATAATTGAAGACGGTAAATTACTTTCAAAAATGTGTTTGAATGTTTCAAGGGTTTGATCGGCAGGTCAGTCTTATGGTTCTTATTCCCACCTGAAGGGACAGTTCACCAAAAGACGAGAATTTTGTCATCATTGACTCCCCCTGTTGTCATGAGTTTCTTTCTTCTGCAGACCACAAAAGAAGATATTTTGAAGAATGTCATGTATGTTGCTAAACGGTTGCTAGGGTGTCGGTTTACATTGTGTGGTTTCTATGTACTTTGTACTTGTCTATCCTGAAGACTCAGACTGTGAGGTGTGTGACAGCTTGTAGGAACATTATGATTCGGTAAGCGTGACGCGTAGTTGAAAACATCCAGTCTAATCCAAACCGTATTGAACTGACTATCGAGCCATTTCTCTCCGTAACTCCAGAGACACGATAGCGGGCAGAAAGCCTGTGAGTTTTCCCATCGGTCAATAAAGAGCCTGTTATTTCTTGTTTTGGCTGTCCTCATGTGATCCTCTGTGAAAGCTGGAGTGTCATGTGAATGTCTTCAGTATGGTTTCTTCATTTAGTTGTCAAATGAACTCTTTGTGTCGGGCTCATGACAGATCTCTGCTCAACAGAATTAAAAGCACAATGCAACGCTGCCAAATACTGAAGAGCGGTGACTTCATTCATATCGTGTCCATCTGTAGAGACTTGTGCTCTTGGCAGACGTGTGAATGTGTTGTGATGAACCGAGGCCAAGAACATTGTCTTTCCAATTAACTTTGTTATTGTGTTACAGTCTCCTCCTGATGAATATTCAACCCGTTTGCGCTTCCGCCAGGAGACGTTTCAAGGAAAAACATTGGCTCTCAGGTCATCCTGTGTGATGGTGCTTTATTCAAAGAATATCACGACGTACATGAGATATGTCTGGCATTGTCACACCATACTGCGTCCAAATAAAATTGTTCATGAAAATAACTGTTCAAGGCTCAGATCTACAATGGCATTTCTTCATAGAAAATACATTACAATAATGTACATTAATCCAGCGACTCTGAAATCTTGCCAGTAGTAACACATTTTAATATCCTTCAACACAAATGTCATAAAGCCAATTAATATATCAGCTTTAATAAAACATGTGCAGGATTTAGTGAAATCACTTTAACAACAAAGAAAATCTTTGCTCTTTTGTTGCTTCTGGTTCAACTGAATCTTTATTATGGTCATTTTGACTTCATTCTCATTAAAAGTCTTGTGAGTTCATCATTCATGCAAAGGGAAAACCAAAAGCATTCACCTAAAAAAAAAGAATGTCAAACTGATATTTGTAACGGGTTTCCCTCTGTGTTTTCCCTATGTTCCCATTCGGACTCCAGTTCCCATGACCCTTTGCACACACGCCTCTGTCATCCTTGATTTCATCCGCACCTGTTGTCCATTTGGCCCATTATCTGGACACTATTTAAGTTTCCCCTTTGTCTCTGTTCTTTGTCGGTTCTACTGTTTATTTGAACGTGTGTCTTGTTAACTGTTTGTTAGCCGGAAGTTACGCTTTTCTCGAGTGTTCTAAATTCAAGATGGATTTAGGGTGTATTTGAGGATTATCTGCCCTAAAGTGGATTAAGGCTTGAGTTTTTGGCAATGTGTGTGTACGTCGTCAATCTGCACCTGAAGACACCGTGACAATGTTATATTTCATGTTATGTATTTCTGTGGCGTTTGAATCATTGCTGACCGTGTGTCAGCAATCTCTATGTTATTCAAAAACACACATTTTTACTGAAAAGGTAAACATGTTTTTAGGCAGATAAGAGCAAAAAGAGACATTTAGGCAAAATGTTAAGATGATACGTGTGGCACAAGTGTAGGGTCTCTCACATTGAGATGTGTTTGATGGGGTCACGCTGTGAAGGGACTTTAATCAGCAGGAATCTGGTTGAAATAGAGAGAGAAACGGCTGATGCAAAATAGGAGGAAATGGTGAAAGAGATTCCTGCTGTTTTTAGTGTTCAGGTACAACATCACACCTGTGGATCATCCATGTGACAGCCTGCCATCATCCTCATCAGTAAATGTTTCTCTTCAAGGGTCTGTGACGACAAAATGATGTCCGGATTCAGTGTGAATCCGCACATTCATAACACGAGTCATACAGCGTACATTAAACGAGTCTCTTGAATGTATAAATGTAAACCAGACCCTCACATTCTATGTCTCAATCTCAGAAATTACACTGTGAAAATGAATCTAGCGATAATTGAGATGAAACACTTCCGGGTGTCCTGTGGTGTGACTCAAAAACAATCTGCTAATTATCTAATAATTAGTTTGCATGCAGCATTAATAAATTCACATTAAGATGGTGTTTAAAATGACTCATGATTGGGTCACGTGAACATATTCACATTCACCAATGGTTCATTGTAAAAACATCTGTAGGGTACAGTATCTTGTATTAATAATATATCTGTATTTTACTGTACTGTATTTTGAGCTGCATTGCATTGTGATTTACAGAAATGTTTGTAAAATAACAGTTAATATTCTGGCAGAAAACCACCATTATTCTTTATTACAGGATTCAGTATTGGGTTTGTCTATATTTGACCCAACCAAGGGTTAAAAGAACACATTTTTAGAGTATAGGATGTAATTCAACTGAAGTCAATATGAGAAAAAATAAAGAGCGTGCTGTTTTTAATTTTGTGATTTCGCTGAAATGAAGAAGAGACTGTGGATGAGACACATTATTGCTCTGAGACCACATCCACCAGCCAAAACTATTTTACATAGGAAAATAAAAACTCCGTCCCTCATAATAGACACTGCCATGAGGTTATATTTCTACATTTTCAACTGAAATGAGACTTGAAAATGATGCTGACAAAACTCATGTGCTCATATTTTGACCAAAGCTTTACATACGATTCAACATTTTTGCTTCTTCAATGAATTACTCAGTTAAATTTTCTGATAAGAATATCATTTCTTTCTTACCCTTACGGAACAAAAATACATGGGAATATACTGCGAAATATAATGCGATATATTACATAATACATTTCCATATATTGGAAATTTGTGCAATATACAGCAATATATGCATTGACAATATATGGCAATATATTGAACTTAAAAATATATTTAGAAACAAAGACAAAAATAAAACTGATATTCATCAAATGTAATCTGATATTGAGTATGTATTACACGGCTCATTTGAATGCTTGATTCTGATTGGCCAGTCGCGACATTCACACCCTGTAACCCAGATGCTGCAAATCATTTTGAGAGGGGCAGTTTAATATTACACAAAAATGAATGATAAATATGTCTTTTAATAACACATATATGACATTATATTTACAAATGATTCAACCAATTTGCCTGTTCGTGACGTCTGAACGTCGTTTCTTACCTTAAAACCGAAACTAAACGGCTTTTCCTCGCGGAAGGTCTGCATCCGGTAAAAATGAACTCATAAAATATTTCAAATTCACATTTCATGTCCAGTTTTTGTCTCATGTGGCAAGTAGGCGTGTAATAAGCGGGATAATGTACAAGCAGACGGTTGTTATGGTGAAATAAGCCCCTTCAGTGAGACACAAGACCCTCCGCTTCACCTCCTGATCACACTGGAGGGGATTATTTCACCATAACAACCGGCTGCCTGGACATTAGCCCTCACATAATGCACATAGATGTTCCCATAAATGTGAATGTATGTATACACATATATATTATGGACATGGAATGAGTTAAAGCAGATTTCTAGTGCCCAGCACGATTTGCTTCTAAAGGAGAGTAAAATGTTTAAATGTAGGTGTTATTTCATGTCTTTTTGCTGAATATTAATACAGGGAGAGATCTGTTAGTGTTTAATGTTGTATTACTTGGAAATATTTAAGGGTTTCTAGTATTTGTAAATCTGTGGTGTTGAAGAGTAGAGACTGTGGTTAGGATAACCATTGGCACTATACACCATTAGGATTATATGTTAGTATTATTTCAAAAGTAATGTCTGTTCACTTCTCAGTGCAGTGATTGTCTGTTCATTAAGTGCTTTAATATGAGCAGGTGTGCTTATGCTCTTGTAAAAATATGAAAAAAAAATATATATGAAACATGTGTATGTTCAGTGGTTGTTAAACATAAGAAATACATATTTGCATATACTGTGTGTGTGTGTGTGTGTGTATGGCATGAGTAAATATATTATGTTCAATATATTTTTACACATACAGTACCATATCTTATCACATGTACATCAATATATTATAAAGTGTATTACTGAATATAAAATTACATATATTGTGACATATAAGTAAATATATTGTCACATATTTTTCAATATATGAAAAGCGGCAATTCCTTATGTATTATTCAATACATAATATATTTGCACAATATAATATTCTGTATATTTTCATATATCATGTCATTTAATATATTTTTTATTCATATATTAGGAAATATATTTTCTTTCCATAAGGGATAGTTTTTATAATCTACAGAAACGCTCTTTATGGAACCATTCAGCCAAAAGTGGTTCTTCCATGGCAACGTAAAGCATCTTTGTTTTTAAGTGTGGGTACTACAGTACAAGCCAGTCCAACACACCACCACACATCTACTGTTTACAATCCTTAAATAACTAAAAATCAGTCTGAGAGAAATGCTGAACGTCATGTAAAATTGCTTGAATAGTTTTCCGCACCATTTCACCTTCTTTTCTTGTTTGTTGTGGGTCTGTCTTATGGAGAAAAAACATTCTTGTTTGTTTCATAACAGTGTCTGTAAATACTCAGAATACTCCAGCATGAGTTAGTGCTGCTATATGAAAACGGTGGCTTTATGTTGTGATGTTTGAAGATTTGCTTTTATATGTCATCCATCATCTGTGCATCTAATAACATATTATGAAGAACAGTCCTCATGGCAATGCTAAATGTATTCGTATAAGGAGTGAGTTCTTGCTTTTATAACATTAATATATTATATTTTTTAATTCAGAATATAAAATAAACAACAAAACAATCATAACATTTGCAATTTTCACAATTATGCAAATGTAATTCTGTTGTTGAAAGCAGAGCAGTCAAGCTCACGTCAACACTAATTCTCAGTTTTCTGAGGGGTGTGACGTCTGTTTCTTTTAGATTTACTCAAACAAAACAAAACACCAGCAGCTATGAAACAATGACAGGCGTGTTGGTGTGTGATTGGATTGCACGTCTCATCTTGGTCTATTGGATATCGCTGATAAACATGCATTGCATTGATTGCACCGGCTCATAAAGTCACAGCACAGTAATGCGTCGCATTTGCGCCGGTGGTTTTCCAGTAGTTATTTACGGCCTTGGGTTTCCTCCTGAATGAGCTTTCAGGGCTCCGGCGGCCGCGTCTCGTGTGTGATTTACAGTCAAGTCATGTTGGACAACACTTCAATTTACTGTAACACTGCAGTAAGTGTGAAGGTGTTCGGCGTGATTGAAAAACATGTTAAAAGAAATGATGATATCTATAAAATTAATAGGACCTGCGGTTTGGGATCTTATTAGGCTTCACAACAGTCCAAACAAATGTTCTCGAAGAACTCAAGAGGCTGAGATGCTTTGCTCCAGTCCCTCAACCATAAACATTACTCATAAATATGACAACACAAAGTTCAAATAAAAAGACTGCCATCTGAAGAAACGGGCAGAAACAAGCCATACCATTATTGTTGGTAAATATTACGAGTCAAGTGTGAGAGCAACAGATCAACACTTCACAGTTGAAATAGTGATGTTCTTAAATGTGAAGCTATAATAATAAAATGTATTACACGGCTCATTGGAATGCTTGATTCTGATTGGCCAGTCGCGACATTTGCAGGTTCGTTATTCCCAGATAACAACCGCTCAAAACTAATAACACACGCTAACCCGGATGCAGCAAATTATTTTGACAGGATTTTTTGACAAATGAAATATAAATCTTTTAATAACACATATGACATTATATTTACAAATGATTCAACCAATTTGCCTGTTCGTGACGTCTGAACGTCGTTTCTTACCTTAAAACCGAAACTAAACGGCTTTTCCTCGCAGAAGGTCTGCATTCGGTAAAAATGAGCTCATAAAATATGTCAAATTCACATTTCATGTCCAGTTTTTGTCTCATGTGGCAAGTAGGCGTGTAATAAGCGTGATAATGTACAAGCAGACGGTTGTTATGGTGAAATAACCCTCCGCTTCACGTCCTGATCACACCGTCAGGATTATTTCACCATATCAACCGGCTGCCTGGACATTAGCCCTCACATAAAGTGCACACGATCTTGACATGATCCATATACAGGCATTTGTGGCTTTAAATTTGGAAACTGATATGTACAATATCAACATATTTTTTGTCAGCTTTTGAAATATAAACCCTTTTACTGTAGACCTACATGTTGAATTCATGAATCTTGTCAGGGTTCCTGTTTAGTGTGTCTTTGTTTCCTCTCTTGTGTTGATGTTTTTGTTTCTTTTGAGCACATGGTGTGGTGACAACCTGCCATGCGTTTTCTTGTGATTGTGGTGTGACCACGCCCCCTTGTTACCCTGTTGTTTCCTCGTTATTGTTTCAGTCCCCTCACCTGTGTAATCAGTGTCTCATCTCATCTCATCTCATCTCATCTCATCTCATCTCATCTCATCTCATCTCATCTCATCTCATCTCATCTCTCTCCCCTCCCATCTCTCGTTTGGGTTTTGATTTCCTTCCCTCATGTTCCCTTCTGTTCTACTGATCTGTGTCAGATGGTTGTACGTTACCTGTGTGTAATACCCTGTGTTTGTTGCAGTCGTTCCCTGACCTTTTCTAGTCATAGTAAGATCGTAGTTTTCTTGTTTTCCCATCTCAGTAAAGGGTAGTCTTCTAGTTATCTCTCTGTTATTATTCCTTTATTCCGAGTCTCCAGTGCCTAGTTCCCTTGTTCTCAAGCTGTTTTCCCATAGTTCCCGTTGGCGTCCCGGACCGTCCTGCTCTCTACACTCCGGCAATCGCTTCACCAGAGACCACCTCTCTCGGCAAGAATCGACCGGCAGGTCGAAGGATCAACAAAATCTCCCGGACTGGGTCTACTTCAGATTCTTCTGTGAGTGCTGTCGGGTCGAGTCCTCTCCCCACAGACTCCCGTGGCTCCGAGGCCGGTGTCTCTTGGTGGATTCTTGTGGAAACTTTTCAATAAAGACCTTTTCATTTCCCGCAATTGAGTCTCTGTTCACGCAGAGTCATGACAAATCTAAAATGGTTTATTTATATAACAACAACATTTATGTAACACAACTGACACTTTATTTAATTTCACTGTAATACCATATTCATGTTGTTGTCTGTGTTTGTCAGTTCTAAAGAGAAGATAATTAAATACCAAATTATATTCAATAATACAAATAACATTAAACATGTGATTAAATCAATAAAACACATTACGCCGTAACATTGACAGTGTTTCAGTTTTCTTCCTTTTAAACTTTGATGCTAATTACTTGAATTAGTCTCCTCTTTATTTATGAATACTTGATAATAATAATGATTTTCTCATTTACAGTAAATGAGAGTTGTGCTATTAGATGCTGTGCTTGTTGTATCGGTATGAGAATATATTTCATGATTACAGTCAAACGTGTCGTCTTGAATCCTCATGACCCATGAAGCTGATATGATATCAGTGTTGTGACTGAAGGAAAGTGCTGCTCTGTTGATGATGAGTCACAGTCGTGTGTCGCTCTGCTATTTTTGCACATAAAAGAAGAAAACGCTCCTCTCCAAATTTAGCGAGAAGGCAAGTGTTTACTTAGGAAATTATTCAAATACGTCTGACACCTCCAGCGCCGGCTTTGCCTCCTCTGTTGTGTTTGAAACGACGCAGTCTGAAGGTTTCTCCTGAAGTGGCTCTGATAAGCCTCCTGTCAGCGTCGTCTCCGTCGGGCAGTCCCGCAGACAGCTCCTGTCACCATCTGAAACAGTCACTTTTAGAATTTCTCGCACGTGACTGACAGCTCTGCCATTTTGTCTCCATAATTAAGCCGAGGTTATGATCTCATGACTTCATGTGTCGGCGCTGTCAGATACAGTGCTGCTCTCATTCTTCACTCTATTGACTGCTAAACACACGCTGCCATTGTTTGCATAGTCAAACGTCAGACGGTTTCTCTGGTGCACGTCATGTTAGTCAAGAGCTTCCATGTCAGTATGACTGAAGGATTGTGATTTTCAGCTGCTTCTAAAGGAGCAGTTCACACAAAAATGAAAATTCTGTCATCATTTCAAAGCTGTGTGACTTTTTTTCTTCTTCAGAACACAAAAGAAGATATTTTGATGAATGTCGATGATCAAACACCACTGAACTCCATTGACTTCCATTGAACACAAAACAACTGAGACAGTTCTCAAAATATCTTATTTTCTGGTCTGATTTAAAACTTGGACCAGCAGATAAATACATCTCAATAATCTTTAAAGTTATTAAAAACACCATAAAAATCTAAATTGTATGTGAGACAATCCTCATCACAAACTCACAGCGCTTTCTCTGTTTATAAAGCAAACATGATGATGTGATGAGTGAAAATGTTGTGTTGTCCTGAGAGGCGCTGATGTGGGTCTGCTGTCATGAGCAGGAGGAGAGAATTCTCCCCGAGTCTCAGACCTGTCCATCAATCTCCTCCAGCCGCTCTAAGCATTAATTATGGGCTGTTTGCAGACGTGACAGGGGGTCAGAGCTCCACACACAAGTCAAACGCCAGCGACACCCGAGATTTCAAAGGCTCTGTCCACACAACAGTCCTGTCAAAGGACAGGCAATCACATTTGAACATAAATGACCGTGTTTACCGTGGTGTGAAGAAGACGATATACTGTAGGGAACTCTCCACTGTCTCAACTTTACAGTCAATAACTTTACTACGGTGGATAAACAATAACAAAATGACTGGTTGTTTCATATCGTAGAAAGAAAGAGAGAAAGAGAAAGAGAAAGAGAAAAGAGAAAAAAGAAAGAAAGAGAAAGAAAGAAAGAAAGAAAGAAAGAAAGAAAAAAGAAAGAAAGAAAGAAAAAAGAAAGAAAGAGGAAGAGGAAGCAGTGGCGGAGCTAGAGTTTTAAATATGGGGTGGCCAGGGGGTGGCCAAGGCTACTTCAGGGGGTCCACACACCATGACAGAAAATGTGTGTGTAACCCTGACCTGGCATCAAATTATAAAAAAATAAATCCTAGCATTGCTGATAAGAGGTACAAGTGATAATTTACTTCTAAATGTATGTAGATTAAATAAATAATACAATATAAATAAAGAAAATGCTGAAAACATAGTTTAACCCTGATAACCCTGAGAAACAAAGCAGCACCAGAGGTGTCTTTAAACTGATGTGGATCAGAGCAGCATATATCTGATCAAACATAAACTCATTCCATAGGACTGCAAGATTAAAACAAAATCATTGATGTTGATTATTGCCCTTGATGTTGTCATCTTGATTATTACTTTCAGATATTAGGATACATGAACACTTGTCACACGCTTTACACGCTACAAAACAAGCCGAGAAGCGTTTGTGACGTTTATGTCTTGAAAGAAAGAAAGAGAAAGAGAAAGAGAAAGAAAGAAAGAAAGAAAGAAAGACCTACAAACAAACAGAGAACATAAATATACTGATATATCATATTAAGGCTTAAGGTTTATTAAAATTGTAATGTTTCATGATAGACATTGAACAATAATAATGCAGCAATAGTTTTGGTTTATTTGTGTGTAAATAAATGTGTTTAAAGAAATCTGAATGGTTAATGTATATCATACTGCATGTTACAGTAGCTGCTATTTCCCTGGTACTCTACACATTATATATGAGTTACTCAATAACCTCTGATAAGCATATTACATTAGCATGTGACCTTTCCCTGCCATTTTCTTCTTAAATATGCATTAAAGCATTAAAAGATAAAGCTATTTTCAAGTGATCTTAATTACAGAAAAAATGTAGAAACAGAACGGCCAGAGGAAAACAAATGAACTGAAACTGATTGCCATGAATCATTTGACCCATTTTACTCATTTGCTTTATGAAACAGCATGAACAACAGTTATCAGAGAAAAATAAAATGATATTAGAAGCACTGTTCATTTACACATATGTCCCCTAAACATATAAAAAACCTTCACTTGTTAGTGGACATCAGCCGGAACACAGAACAATCCTGTGCAAACGCAGTGACAGAGTTATTATTTTATAAATATTCATGCAGTCTATTATTTGCCACTTTACAGGAATAGGAAACAAAACAGGGCTTAAAACAAAGTATGCTTTTAAATTGCAAATAAAGTGACGTGTGTGTGTGTGTCTCAGGTGTACAGATGTAGCTTTCACTGACCAAATGTACCCACAAGAAAAATAAAACCTGAGATTTTTTGGGATGTGTGTGGATATTTTACACATAATGCACATAAAGTGATGGCGTGACTGTACTGTGTGTCTATAAAGAAACATCATTAAAAGTCTGTAAAGAGATCACACTGAACTTCACTGACAGGTCACAGCAACACTGAAGCCATAAAGACACTAGAATGACCTTAAAGCGGACGTAACACATGCAGTTTCTGCCAATCTCATATTATTCTAGAGTACCTATAGTATTGCATACTTCATATCTTCGAAGAGTATTTAGTTTGATCAGATTTATAAAAGACAGATACAGCTGTATGATTATTTCAGAAAACAGGCGAGCACTGGACGCGTTCAGGGGGGCGGAACTACAGCACGAGCACACAATACATCATCACATTATCCCTGCATAACTGTTGATTCACTATAAGTTTGTGTTGTTTACTTAATGCACGTGCATAATCCTCATTATATCCACCGTTTATATAACATTCCTCACCGAAATGCAGTGATGGGCGGGCTCTCGCTGGTTGATGCGTGGGCGTGCTCTTCCAGGAGAATGATCCAATAAGGGACTAAGAAAAGTTGTTACGTATTTCATGTTCGAAAAAAACTTTCCGAAACCTATACGAACCCTGGGGGGTGGTTCCAGTACAGAAATAAAACGTCATACGTCCAACTCGTTTTTTTTGACAAGTTGACCATGTTAAAGGAGTCATATGACATGATTAAAAACATTAACTTGTGTTTTTGGTGCAATTCAATGTGTTTCTACATTTTAAGGAGGAAAAAACGAATGCATTTTCACGTACCGAACATTCCTCTATGCCCTGCCAAAACGTGTCAATTTTTACAAAACGCTTCGCTCTGGAAAGCGCAGCGTGCTCTGATTGGCCAGTTGACACAGGACATCAAAAGCAAAACATGAAATCGCGTTCAATCACCCCTTTAAGCTTGAGAATTGGCATGTTTAACGTATGAAAGAAGTCAGAATGCATGAAACACTGTTGCACAACCCCTTTAAGATATTGATGTGTTTGCTCGAAATGTCGTCAGTACACAAAGTCATCAGGAACAAACAAACTTTTGATAAATTCAGCGTTTAATTCTCTCCTCCCGTCAGGACACTGCTAAACTGAATAACTGTGGCTGTACAATATAAATAACGTCTCATAAACTCTCTCTGAAAATGATGTAATTGGTAAGATTATATCACAAATTAGAAACGGTAATGAAACATTATTATCATTGAACCCTTAAATAGGTCAAGAAATAACAATCCTAAATGCAAATGAAAAAACTAACCATAAAATCATAAATATTTAGCCAAATTAACAAGTTTATCAGCATTTAAAGGAGAAGATAAAAAGCTTTCTATTCATCTTTCATGTTTATATAATTATTCAGACACAGCTAACAGAGCACATTCTCTAAATGATCAAAACATGTTCTTGTAGTAACGTTACAAAGAACATTTCATCAACATTGATATATCCTAGCTACTCTTTAAAGGGCCAGTTCACCTAAAAATGAAAAATCTGTCATTGGTTACTCATCCTCATGTTTCATAATCAAACCCACCAGTTTTGACATTACAGCAAATACTCGTAGGTTTTTATGGTTTATTGGCAGCTTTTGTGAGTTTGGACCGGCGTGAGGGCAGAACGTGTCCACAACTCTTCATATCAGCATTGAGAGCGAGTACACCTGTCCAACACGACCTGCCTTCATTTATTCATGCCGGACGCTACTCAGGAGTGACCGTTCCACCCTGTCGCAGCTCTCTTACAAAAAAACTGCACCGGCAGTTAGAAACGGCCAAGTAAAAAATCCATAATTTAAAGTGGCAATAAAAGCTTTCGAGAGCCTCTGTACATTTAAAGTGAATTGCAGTGTCGGGCCGCGGAGGAGGCGTCGGTGATTAAGTAAGACCTCGGCGGTAAATAGAGATTAATGGAGGAATATTTCTATGGCACTTTAAGAAGTGTCGGCAGATAAAGGCATTCAGAAGATGTGGAGTTGGGCGGCTGAACGCTGTAAACCGGACCGTAAGCCTTTTCAGAGCGCTGTGTGGGATTATGCTCTGCTAGTCATTAAAATGTAATGCCAACCTCAATGCTGTGTGCAAGTTCCCAGAAGTAAAGAACTTCATGATTACATTTCAAATTGATCTGAATGTTGGCGGCAGTCGTGCGGCGGGTGTCTGCCGTCCCTGGTGGCGTTTCTGGCAGAAGATGAGAGGAACACGAGGACTCGGAGGACACGCGTTGACGCGTTTGGCCTAGTTCGGCGGTGTGTTTCGTTCGACACAGTGTTGTCATGCGGTGTGACATCATAATGAACCGGGAAGAAACATGTGACTCGTTGTACAGACATCAGTGTAGATGTGTGACAGAAGACAGGTTAGTGAAAAGGGATACTCTGACATTGGTGAAGATGCAGTGACTGTCTGTCATGAATGATCAAATCTTTTTACACAAGTGTATGAAGTTTGCATTGTAAGACTGTATAAACTGCATGAACCATAAAAAATGGTGTTACTCTAAATTTCTTGATTTGAAGTGGAAAGAAAAAGGTTTGGAACGCCGTTTGAGCGATGAAAGGCTTTTCATTAGCAGAAGAGTTTCATTTAAACTGACACTTGAAATCTTTGCAATGCTGTTTTCAGGTTTTCTGACACACCTCTTTTAATCCTCGAGCATTCAAGACCCAAACTCAAGATGTTAAATCATTATCATCATAAGAGCAACAGGCTGAAATCAAGACGTCTGGAGACGGTCAGCGTGACGTCTGCTTCATTTGCACTTTCCTCTGATGAGAACTGCACACTTATGGCCACAGATCCTGCAAGAGAATTGAAAAGCCAATGAAAGCAGAACTCAATCATGTGATGGCACAAACATAACACGCGTCTAGTTCTGCTTTCAAAGTGCTTATAGTAGCAGTTCAGTAAACGCAATCCAGTTTCCCGGCAGGCAGATCAAAATCTGATTATCGGAGTTTGCAAAAAGCTTTTTTCAGACGCTGATGATTCACAGAGTGAGTTTTGCGTTGCTTCAGTATTCTATCCAAGACTTCTCAAAGCGTTTCCTCGTTCACTTCGAAGCACGGGATGTATTTATTCAGCAGGTTGCCTTGAGCGAATGAATTAAACATGTCAAAGTGGAGGTCAGTGGAGGTCAACAGCAGTTCTGTTTAACATTTCACATAGATGACTTTCATGATAACAGATTGCTTGCAAGATGTTCCGCAAAACTCGACAAGACATTACATTTGCTCTCGGTGTGCTGGAGAAGTTGGAGTTTTACATGAACTCTTTCCAGACATAGAGAGAGAGGGCTGTTTATGTCCAGTTGAAGTCAGAGATGGGTTCGGCATCTTAATGTGTTTATTTCTGAATTTATTACACTTGGGGAAGTCACTGGACTATTGGCACAAATACAGAAGCCAACAGCTTTTGCAAGTCCAAGTGGATTCATTTCACAGTCAGTGAACTCCACTTATACAAGACCTACTCCTGAAAGTGAAAAAACTTTTGAGGAACTTGAGGAAATTGTAATGATTAAGGTTTCTCTTATGAAACGTAACGGTGGGTTTTCGTTTATACTACAGGGCTTGTGTGGCTTGTTTTGTCATTTTTCTTTTATATTAAAAATAAAGTTCAAGAATCAGCCTGAAGCAAACATTTGGTGCCACGCACCGGAGCTAGTTAGAGGGAGTACAGTCAATCCATATTCTGTGTTTAGAGACATGATTTTCACAATATCGCAAAAGTCTTTTGCAATGCTGTTTACAATTCCTCTTATAAAATGGATAGTTGTGACTCTTAATGCTGATTGGATAAACAGTGTGCATGTTGCTCGGCAACCAAACACCAACTGCCGTTCAGCAAATAACCATATTACCTGCTGGAAAAGCGGTTTGTTGCAACGATCATTAATAAGACATGTAATTTATTCAATATCGGTGTCTTATATTGTTTTCTATAAGCGCGGCAGCTCCCGGGAGAGCGGTCCTGACTGAGACATACTCAACTCCTGGAGCTCATGTGTCACGCGTGACCCCGAGCATCTCTGTTAACACATCACTCTCATCAGGACCGCAGACGCAGCAATGCATGATAACAGATGGGGAGCGTTCATCAGACGTCACGTCGGCACAGAAGGACGCTTCAAACGGCACGCTCGCCCAATGTGATGTTCTGAATCAGCAGCACACTTAACAAATTAAGGTTATGTCTAAGAGAAACCATCAAGTTTGGCAGCAATTCTGAAGTGTCATTCAGACATTGAAAAGCACATGTTAAGTACATTACCTCAATCTCCTCAGACAGAACATGAATTTCTAGCACTTGATATAGATCAGGCGGACGGCACATCTCTTTAGTATCTCTACCGCTTTATCCAGACTGTGGTAAGCTAAACTGGAGATGTTTGCTTCGAGGTTTCTCCCAAGTAAAACTGACCATCAGAAGGCCAACACTTTCGCGATCTTGAACAGAACATGTCCAGTCTCAAACAGATGTGAATATATTCTATAGGTACAGAAGAGAAGCTGAGATGTCAATCATTTAGGTGGCGTGCTGGTTCAGGCGTGATGAATCATAGCTGTTGTTTCTGTGAATCTGCATCAGTGTGATTAAGATTCAAATGTGCGCTTGACGTGGCTCGGCCCTGCTGGAGATTTAATTAAGATTACGAGGCCAAGCGGGAGGTTATAAAGAACAAACAAACTCCCTATCACACACATCGCACTCCTCCTGTACACCCAGAAAATAATAGTGTTATTGACAATCACTGCAAGCAAATGTCACAACCAAATTGAAGTCAGAACATGCAAATCACACCGGTCCACATCTGAATCTAACCTGAGACATCAGAAAGATTTGATTTTACACATTAATAAAATCAACGTAAACACATTTTACAAATTGAATCAACATTTTCATCTAAAAAAGAATGTTTTGTTTGGCTGAAGACATTTTTTGCCCTAGTGAAAAAAAAACAGTATAAATTCTGTGTAGTAAAGTTCATGTTTATAAACTCGATGTGGTAAGTATACTTGTAAGTGTGCTATTTCAATACATCTTGGGACTAAATTGGCCCACTAGGAGTCTACTTTGAAAACACAACAAGTACTGCATTGCTGTAGTGCAACTATAGTACACTGAACCTTTAGCACTTTTTTAATTAACAAACGTACACTTTAAAGTAAGCTGTCAGTAAACTAGTTTTTATCCTGCAAGTATACAGTATTTGCACGTTTTCTATGATTGAAATTAACTATATTTATTAATAGTTTACTGTTTTTCAAAATGTGGAAAAAAGTTTTCAACAGGCTATTGAATTCAACGAGTAAACACAATTGTAAGTCAAGTATACTTAGAATACTTCATCATACTTTTATAGAGTATATTTGAAGAGTATGTTTCCAAAATGAGATAACCGTTTTTTTATTTTATTTCAGAAATCATGTTTTGTATTATGTTATCATGTTTTTTTGTGTGTTTTATTGTGTTAGTTAGCTGTATTTATTAGACTGCATTTATTTATTAGATATTATTTATTATAATGATCTTGCTTGGTCTATAAACACCATGCACTGTGCTGTGTTTTACCTTTCTGTGTTTTTCTTATTTGCTCCTGTAAAGCTGCTTTGGAACAATGCACATTGTGAAAAGCGCTATATAAATAAAATTGAATTATTTTTTTGTTATTATGTCTCAAATCAAAACAAACCAACTGCAGTTTGATTGATATGAATAGGAATGCACAATAAAAAAACACGATTTTTGAACTATTTTATTTTTTAGTTATCTCATTTTGGAAATAAGCTCTTCATATATTTCCATCAAAAATATTTCCATCACATGGGTACAAGTATAGAACAAATAGACTTTTCTGTCATTATAAGTCAAGTATAATGAAGTGTAATTGTAAGTATATTTCTGTATACATTTTATCACACTTGAATTCACTTTTGTGTGATAATAAGTTCCACTGATGAATGATGTCAAATGTCTAGTTTATGCGCAATTTACTGGAAATCTCCTCAGCAGTTAATAAAACGCAAAGAGACAGGCCACAAACACAACACATCATACTTTCAACATTATGATTCTGATCTCATACATACAGTTACTTCTACCTGAAGATACACAGAAGAAACACACACAACACCTTTAACCTTTGATTTAGGTCCACTCGTGAAGTTGAGTGTACATACAGCAAACAAAAGACACAAAATGCATGTTTAAAAATGCATTGAAATTGTAACCATCCCAGTCAGTTCCTGCTTATCGATTTGCAGTGAAGAGAAATAAATCATTCATCTGATATAAAGTCACTCTATACGTGAGGGTTTGGATCCAGACGCTGGGCTTGTAAGGTAAAAGTGTGTGTTCGCTCTATTATTCAGCTGCTTTCACTACACAAGCTGATTGCTGGATGCTAAGCAATTGTCATTCCGTGCAGACTGCTGTCACACAATGTCGCCATGGCAACGGATTACATGCACAGCGTGCATGCGGCCGTTTGGGAACGAACGGCGAAATAAATAGATGAATTCCTCAGACGGCCTTCCAAACAAACTCCTGCACAAATACGGCGAGGGCGACAGCATTCTGATGTCTCTGCATTTTGTGTTTCCGGTTAGCAGCATCGTCTGGGCATGTTGAGCGTGGATGAGACACAAAATGTGCCGTACACAGAGAGATCTATATATAATCACCGCCTGAAGAAAAACCTGCTCCTCCAAAATATCAACTTCTCAGCTGCAGCTCAGAGATCCGCCGAAAAAAGAATGTGAATTTACCACTCTCCATAAAATCAACAGGAACGTTTTGTGGCTTTTAGTACGAATATGAGTCTCTCTCACTTCTAGCAATACAATGTGTGGTAATCTAAAGACTATTGGCTGTTTTCAAAGGGGGAGGAGTCACTCATTATCCCTTATTTACTTAATGAACATACAACAGAAAACTGGGTGCAAGGTCATTGCATGAAAAACTTAACATTTATCAATATGAATGTGAGGGATGGCTATAAGCTAATCACAGCTAAGGTTTTGCCTAATAAAAAATCACTATATTACACTTTTATATTTACAATAGTAAACTGGATTAAATTACAGAATTTAAATATATAGTTTATTATACTAATTTGTACACTTTACAGTACAACATTCTTCAGTATTAACAATAATAATATATTTTATTATTTACTCTAGTGACCTTTAGTAGTCTATAGTATGTGTATATACTGTATATATATATATATATATATATAGTTATAGTAGAATTGTAGTACACTGTACTATTGATGTACAGTATTTACTATAGTGAATTGAACTGCAAACTGTAGTAAATACTGCACATTTTCTGTAAACTAGTAAGGTACAATACCATTTAGGAATTTAACTAGTTTACTATAGAAAATACTAAAGTATACTACAGTGTTTTTATGTGGACCTTACATCAAAAGAATTGGTAAGACTTTACTTAAAACCTTTAGGTATAATGCATTATATTATAACATAATAATTATAATTGTTCATAATGTGTGTTGTAATACATTAAATGTTGTTGTAAATAATTATTTCCCAAATAAAAATGCAAAGTGTAACAATGAATTGATGTGTTATAATGTATAAACTGTAGTTACAATTATTCATAAGCAGTGTTGGGCAAGTTACTCTGAATAAGTAATTCATTACTAGTTACTAATGACGTATTCAATAGTGTAATTAGATTACTGTACGAATGACTCTCTCCAAAACAGTATTTCATTACTTATTACTAATTACTTTCTATATCCTACATCCACCTTGATTAGTTAAGTGATTCAAGGATAGACATGAAACGGCTCTTTTAATTCATTCAAGTAAATAATAAATAACTACATAAATGATTCTTATTAACTGACCGAAGTGTACACATGTGAGAATGATACATCAAAGCATACATTTTAAAGTTAGACTGATCATTTTTATGTCATTTCAACTATTGAATACATTACACAGTATTTAGTTCAATTACAGCAGAAGTAACTGATGAAATTACAGTAAAAATAAGAGTAATCCCGTACTTAAGAAACTAATTACTTAGTAGCAGTTCATGAGACATTATAGGGTGCATTACAGGGCATAATTAATACATTAAAACTACTTTTATAATGCATTATACATATATGCTTTATTAACTACTTATATGATATTGCATGGGCGTTTTGGTGTTAGATCAATTTCTCTCTCACTCCAAATTGTATTTTTTAGACTTCCACGAGATGGTTTGATTCAACTCAAACGGTCGGTTTTAATCTCCCGGTCAGAAGAGTCCAGTTACTGACATCATGTCAGCGGATACTCAGAGTACCGTACAGTGTTTACTGTGTATTGTTCGATTATTTCTCAATACACTCTGAGAACCGTAACTCATCTGTGATTTATTTATTCAGTACACCATCCCATTTCTCACGTGCACACGCTTCTTTGCTCAGAGCTTCTCACAGAAACAGATTTTTGACAACGTTGGCACTTCAAAGCGTTTGCGGTAATTGATGCTGGAGTTTACGTTTGATCCCATCAAACAGAATAACAGCGAATCCCTCACACGGGGAAATCAATACAAATTAAATACAAGCCTCCGTTTACCGAGCTGACGATACCCGGTAATTACGCATGACTCCTCCCACTCGCGCCGAAGCACGCGAACACGGCAACTGAAGAGGAATAATCGCATGCGAGCTCTGTCTGCCGGGTCACGTCCTATAAATGTTCTCCTCCTCACGCCTTTCAGATTTTTGACTTCTGTTGACAGGAATAACCAGAAAATGGCAGTGAAAGTGGAAGTACAGTGTACTTGCTTCTATTAGTGCTTTTGCCAAGTCAAGCATCACTGTAATGATTCCTCTTGAATCGGGTCGGTGATGTGAACACACCTTCAACCCCGAGCGTTTCACTTCAACACACAACTCATCCTCAACCGTCAGCGCTACAGACGGCTGTTATTATTCTTCATGAACGGACGATTTCCACCTCCGTTAACTGCTTTAGGTGACATCTTCACACTCCCTAAGCAAATGCATCAAATCACTGTGTATCATTTTGGTTGGTGGTTAGATTACGACACAAATGAAAGAAAAGAAAAAAGACACACGTCTCAATAAAGAAGAAGAGGATTTCTCTCAAAGCCTCATGGGAGTTTGGCGGCAGGGGAGCGTGGCCTGTCCAGCGGGACTTCTCTCTCCTATCAAAGCATTATCGTCCGAAGCAGCAGCCGCTGCGACCAATACTGTGATAAAGAAGCAGCCGACTGAAGAGAATCTCTCTGCGGTTTGTGCATCGCCAGCAAAGCCAAGAGACTCCCGATAACAGCCGCTGTGAAAAGAAGAAAGTAACACCAGACACACTTTACTGACCAGTGCTCCAAGAGTCCAAACAAACCCTCACGAGAAAATATAGAATGTAGAAAATAAACCTAAATAAATGTTTCTGATATTCTGTGCGGCACGCTCACGTGTGAGGAACACATACGACAAACACAACATACAGCATCTCAGTTTTTCTCTCCTGGACGGGGAAGACATTCAATGAAGAATAAAAAGAAAAAAGCATCCTTTAAAGTTTCAGAGGAAATCTCAACAATGTTTCAAACTCTGCTCAGACTACATCATCCTAGAGGAAAAGATTCTTTCTCTTTACAGCTCTGAAGATTTGATGAGTTCTCAGTTGTGTTTCATTTAGCTATCAACGTATTAGATGCTTCTACTAAAATTGCTCAGGAGAAATAAAACAAGAGACAAACGTGCCTGTTGTTGAAACAAATGTAGAGGTAAAACGATCTGGATTTGAGTCAATTTGATGAGAAATGTTTGAGGATCCTCAATAATATTGACTTTTGATTGCAGACTTGACAAATCTGAGCTCAGTTTGACTCATTGTTGACGTCTCTTCTCAAACTCTAATGACATTTGTCAGATTTCTGAGAAATATCCGAGAGGCACATGAGACTTCAGCAAACGTTTGCATTTGCTCTCCATTTCATCTCGTCGATGTCTAAGAGAAACAGTTGGGATTTTAAAGAAATCTTAAGCTATAAATTTAGAGTTGTGCATAATAATTTAGTGAAATTATGAATCAGTCCTTCATATTTTACCAGAACAGTCTGATAATGAATTGCTGTCTTGGGACATGCTCTAGTGTCAATCCCACAATCCCCCGCACATGTTCATCTGTAATGAAGAATGAATGGACAGTCATGCTTATGTTTCTCTCTCTGCACCGGTGGACACATACGCTTGAAGATCGAAACAAAAGCAACGCCAAAGAAATATAAAAAACGAGCGGCCTCTGATTAGACATCCACATCTTTGACATATTTTTATGAATCAATTGTGATTTCATTTAAAAGGATTGAGATATGCTGAGGATATGATAAATAATTTAAAGTTCAATAGTAGTATGACTTCTGTACATATGTGTCTCGGGGTGACTTTTAAAACGCAACTCTCTCTCTCTCTCTATGATAGAATTCTGTGATTTCATATATTATTAATGTGGGAAAACACGGATTGAAGATTCCATTACACAGAGTTAATATTTACCTCCATGATGATCTGTGTCTTTCATAAGTGAGGCAGTTTTAAAAATAAAGTGCAACGCTAAGGTTAAAATCCTATTTCTATTCTCTGTAAAGAAAGTGATTTTTAGTGACAATGTTTAAACCTTGTGACACAGACTCAACACCGACTGTGAAATGTTTCGGTCTGATCTCAAGTCATAACGCTGCAGTCTCAATCAATCCTGAAGGATCTTCAATCTGATCTACCAAAACAATCTGATCTCATGACAAAGCCAATATATACAGTACAAAAAAGGGCCGAAACACAATGCTGTGCCTCTGAAACCTTGTTATTTTTGGTCATAAATCATTCTTATTAGCCACCCTTCATGCTTGTCACTGGAATTTAGAAATATCTAGCAAATAAAAAGTATAAAAAAAAAACACTTGTTGACCTTGACAACACAATATTGAATCATATAAAAAGCAAAGTGTCCTTTCAGTTTCCTGAAAAACGGCGAATTTAAACCTCCGAGGTTTCAAAGGGACAGCGACGATATATTAAAAAGTAAATCCGGTGAAGAAGCAATTTAAGATGGTCTCAGCTGGTCTCAACATTATGTCCATTTAAGCATCACATTTAGAAACATGGAGGTATTTAGAAACTCTTAAATCTTCACTGTTGCACAAAACATGATTGCGAATGATCATATCCAAAGTGACTTTTTTATAACGTAGATTTCTTTAATCAAATAATGTGATTTATCAGAGTTGAATGCTTTGCATCGTGGCTTCTATGATTTGAAATCCCTCTGGACGAAACAGCTGGGGACCAATATCTCCGCAAGGAAGGCTGTTTCCATAATAGCAAGCAGTCAGGATGACGCTTGTGTCATTTTTATAATGTTATTGCTGTGAATATCTGTGAATCCATCTGACAGAGTCACCAGCAGATCCTCCCAGCGCATAACACCAGCCATCAGCGTTTCTCATCTCGTCTCAGATGAATGACAAAACGTTGGCGGTTTAGAGAAAAAGGAACAGAAAGATTAGGATCTAATCCCGCTACAGAGGGGGGCAGAGCAGTCCGATCCCAGCGCACACGTGTAATTGAATCAGATGGAGAGAGTCGGAGGAAGAGGCTTGTTAATGAAGAGTAATAGCAGAGATCAGCGCGCCGAGCAGATTCTCCACAGAGAGATTACAGCGTCCAACCGAGAACGCCGCACAGATTGTGCGCTCGCCAATTACACCCGACCCGAAAGGAAATCCGGCAGAAGAAAATAATGTGACACGCTCGGTGTGGCGGATTCGGAAAGGTGCGGTAAAGTACGACGGCGGCGCTCGGAGGGATAGTTGCGGCGTGAAATATGATCTTGATTAAATTGAGTCGCATGCATAAATTATGGGAGAAAGAGAGAAAACAACACGGGCCAGAGGCCAATGACAAATTGTCACGTGTGAAAATGAGGGCCGCTGTTGCCAGGCGGAGGAATTTATTTAATGACCTCCGCCTGTTGAAGGTAAGATGGGAAAACACAAACAATAAGGCTGAGGTGACAAATGGAAATAATTATCACAAAGGAAAATTCTCGCCCGAGGTTATAGCTTTGTGTTTTCGCGCATCTGGCTTCGGTGATCTAATCAAGCCTGCCGAACGGTTGACGGGACGGTAACCGTGACTTTATCTGGAGAATGTGACGATTACTCAAGCAACAAACAGATGGTCAATTAACTTCCATTCGTTAACTTAATTGCGGGAGAAAAACACCATTCAGTCTCTCTCTGTGTGTGTGAAACTCAGTGAATAATTTCACAATTGGTCTGGCGAATTTCAATTTTCATTCATAACGTTCGTGGACTTTTGGTTTCAATCCCTTTCTATAACAACACTGAACAGACCTGCAAATAGAGCCACTGAAATAGTTCAAATGGTTTAACATCTTTTTACATTTTTAACATCGTCTTTCTTCATCTTGTCAATCACGTGTGCTGTGTTGTTGTTACCCATGTCTGTGTTATGTGCTGTTGTTTGTAAAATGTCAATCTGGGATGTGTTACAGGTGAACTGGCGCAGTGTCTGACAGACAAGATGAAGAACGGAGAGAGAGCTGCATTTGGCTGGTGGCGGGTGTTCGTTTCACACCCTGAATCTACCGCATGACTGACTCCACCTGTTAACTGAACTAGAGAACAGAGACGCTCCGCCACTGTTCCAATACTTTATAGAGAGAAGAAACAAGAAGAGAGGCTGACAATCTCCTCAAAAAACACCACCTCTGATACCTCTGAACGTATATAGGATGAACACGTCTTCTTCTGCATCGCTTTACGTCATTAACGAAAGTGAGACGTTTTTCAAACGCAAAGATGCTGAAAGGTGTTGTTCATAAAAAGTTAAGAATGATTACATCAGAGGAAGATGAAATTAGCCATCTGGTCCTGTGTGTAGAACATGAATACAAACGCAGACGTTCAGACACAGCCTCTTCTTCACAGATGAATTGAAATATATCTACCGTTAACACCTGAGGAACTGAACACTTGCTTTAACGGAGAGATCGTCTAATGCGTGTTACTGATATGAAGAATATCATCACACGTGTCAGGCTGCTCTTTGTATACTGAGAAAATTATAAACCAATTTGATGATGTGAGAAAAATTGAGAACACAATCCAACCTACTTCTCAAGAGACAAAAGCAACATGCACACAACACACCGCCACGTACAAGTGTTTGATCATCAGAAGTATTTCTCAAATCTGAAGAAAATCTCACAAACTGTCACCCAAGAAGAAGGAAGAATCAAACAAATTCAGGTGCTAATAATAATGATAGAAATGTGTGCAACTCATCATGTTGTATCGTGCCAACAGCGCTGATGGCAGAGTTTGTGTCTCAGCTCGGCTATAATTAGCTTCAGGCCAATTAAATCTCCTTGAGAAATGGGACATTGGGCAGTCGACTCCATTTCATTTCACAGTCTGCTTGTATCAATGCCACGCTAGATCACACATCAACTGCTAAGTGTATCCTTCAGTTGTGTTCTGTAGAGACGCTTCAATCAAACCCAAAGATCAGCATGAGAAACTAGAACATTCATGAAATGAGGACAAAACGTCTAGAGTTAGTAAATCTGTCAGATGTGTGTCAAGTTCCAGGTGCAGGGAGCATGTAAATATCTGGACATCATGTGTCACTATATCCCATTATTAACCAACCAAAAGTCACTTACTCATATTAAACTCAATCAACTATGGAGACACAAACGTCACTATGCAAAATGTAAAACAGTTTTAAAGAAAACAAAAAAGTAGCAACTCAACAGAATCATTGATAAAACTGAAAATTGTAATCGCTTAACAACAGCAGATCTTTCTCAGAGGCAAATTCATCAATCATTTCTTTTTCAAAACATCTTTTCACTTCCTAGCACTAGAATCACAAAAGCATTGAAATGAGTCTTTGTGCTTTTGTTATATGAACTCTTTTAGTGTCGGGTATTTTGTCTTATGTTCCTCTTCCTCATTCCCCCACCGGTTGTTTTCAGCTTTCCGGTTAATTCTTTGTGTGTGTCATTGACATCTCTCTGGTCCATGTGGCGAGTCTTAATTCTGTTCTTGTGTGTTTTGGGTTTTGTTCGGATGTTTGCTGAATAAAAGACCCTCATTCTCCCTCATCTCAGAGAATCACCGGCATTATGATGATTTACCCAAAACGGAACCTCCCACCAAGAATAATCCAAGAATTACTTTACAATTTAAGGGCAAATCAATTGTAATTATGAACAAAGTGCCATATTGTTTTATATCATAACGATACTGCACAGACCCGAGTACACACTGTATTTCATTAGCCATGATTCTGCATAAATCAGAAAATGTTTTTGGGTTCACTGTAATAAACATAATTTTTCAGATTTTTACTGTTGTTATTTTTTTACAGATTTTCATGTATTATGTTATTTTTCACGTATTTTTAAAATCGGTCAAAAACCATCAAATTAAAGAAAAAAAAAACACAAATTTACAAGAAAAACTGATTTTACTGTATATTTATAGCACCCCCGCGAAAATGTCTGTTCCCCTTCAGTCGGTCTCCCGCCCAAGTTTCGGAGCATTCTCCACACCTCGGTTCGAGGGGAGAACGCTCCCGTGCTTCGGGCCGAGGTTGCCGCCCTTCTGGCGAAAGGTGCGATCGAACCCGTCCCTCTAACCAGGTTTTACAGCCTGTGCTTCATAGTGCCCAAAAAAAGGGGGGGGGGCTGCGACCTATTCTGGATCTGTGCCTCCTGAACAAGCACCTACACAAGCTGCCGTTCAGGATGCTGACGCAGAAGCGCATCTTGGGCTCAGTTAGTCACCAAGATTGGTTCGTGGCAATGGACCTGAAGGACGCGTACTTTCACGTCTCCATCCGCCCTCAGCACCGACTGTTCCTGCGGTTCGCGTTTGAGGGAAGAGCGTGTCAGTACAAGGTCCTGCCCTTCGGTCTGGCCCTGTCTCCTCGTGTTTTTACCAAACTCGCAGAGGCTGCCTTAGCTACTCTCAGGGAGCAAAGCATGCATATACTCAACTATCTCGACGACTGGCTTATCTTGGCTCACTCATGAGATGTGTTGTGTACGCACAGGGACCTCGTGCTCCGGCACCTAGACCGTCTGGGCCTGCGGGTCAACCAAGAGAAGAGCAACTCTCCCCAGCTCAGAGCTCCTCTTATCGTGCTATGGAACTAGACTCTGTCCGTATGTCAGCGCGTCTCACCAACAAGCGTGCGCAGTTGGTGCTGAACTGTCTGAAACTTGTCAGGCGGACTCCAGCGGTCACGCTGAAACATTTTCAGAGGATACTGGGGCACATGGCGTCCTCGACAGGGGTAATCCCTTTCGGGTTGATCCACATGCGACCGCTTCAGCACTGGCTTCAGAGTCGTGTTCCCTGGACGGCGTGGCACCCCGGCCAGGACCCCGGCTAGGTTACGTGCCCAAGGTTCCCACCACTCCCTTTCGGGAGCAGGTGGTGAACCTACAGGTGATCCCCTCTGGGGAGGAAGACCCAACCTCCAACGTGTTGTGTCCAGTCCGCGCACTGCGCCTCTACTTGGACCGCACGCAGAGCCTTAGAGCTCTGAGCAGCTCTTTGTCTGTTTTGGGGGACAGCACAAGAGGAGGGCTGTCTCCAAACAGAGATTGGAGCACTGGATTGTGGATGCCATTGCTTTGGCATACCAGTCCCAAGATCGCCCGTGCCCGCTTGCAGTGAGAGCCCACTGCACCCGGGGTATGGTCTCCTTGTGGGCACTGGCTCAGGGTGCCTCTCTGGCAGACATATGTAGTGCTGCGGGCTCGGCTACACCCAGTACCTCCGCAAGGTTTTACAACTTCCACGTGGAACCAGTGTCAGCCTGTGTCTTACACGCTGCTGGCATGTAAGGTCAGCAACTGGGTTGGGCGTACGCCTGCGAAAGCGCCCTCTCCAGGCGAGTCTAGCGCGCTATTTAGCTTCCCTACTTCCCCCCTTAGGGTGAAGTACAAGCATTTCATCCATCGCTAACATTGGCAATTATGGTAACAGACCGGAAGGAGAAGTAGTCTGTTGTAACCAAGTCCAGTACTGGTCACAAAGCACATACTTTGTCACCCCTGCTGAGGTGGACCCCTATACTCGGACTGTTGCCCCATACGTAATGACTCCCCTACAGGGTCGTCCCGTATGTTGAATTCCTCACTCTTGGTTCCCCTGTCGGTGAACCTGTGACCTCCCATCCGGTGAATACTCCACCTTGGTTCTGTCCCCCCTATTCGTGTTGGCGCAATTTTCCCACATGATGTTTTCCCCACTGCTGAGACCATGTTGGTGTCTCCACATGTAACCTCCCTTTGTGGTAGGATGTGGCCTCCATAACACACACAGGAGAGCACTGTTTCCCCAGTGCTCCTTACGGCGCCAGGCGACGACTCGCTAATAGAGCCACCATCCGTGATGGCCGTCGGTACAAGCCTCTCAGGGTATGCTACTAAGTACTGATCCCACTGGAAGATTATGTCTCACAGTAGCGCTCACTTGTGACTCGCTAGTCCAGTCAGTGTCACTCCGCTGGAGGTCGTGATACGGATCAGCGCCATGGCGTGTAAAGATAGGTCCCCAGTCGGTCTCTCAACACAACGTCGAGAGACCAAGTGAAGGGGAACGTCTCGGTTACGACTGTAACCTCCGTTCCCTGATGGAGGGACGAGACGTTGTGTCTTCATGCCACAACGCTTCTCCGACCCTCTGCAGCGACCGGGAGATGCCTCTCAGGTTCCTCAGCCCAAAAGATGAGTGAATGGCCGCCACCATTTCCCTTTTATACCTATATGCATGGGGTGGGGACTGGCGTGCGTGTACCATTCGCCAAGCCCATTGGCGTTTTAAAATTCCTCTCGGAGATGATTGGTTCTCAAGATCAAACCCCAGTCTGTCTCTCAACACAATGTATCGTTCCCTCCATCAGGGAACGGAGGTTACAGTCGTAACCGAGACATTTTTAAGGGTATTTTTTACAATGATCAGTGTTTGAAACATTGGCTTCACATTAATGGCACACACAGTATGGTTATTGTGGTGTAATGGCAGAATAAAATACACATGGCTCTATGCATCCTGTATTGTTTAATTATAAGCTTTTATCATGCACGCTCTCCAGGAAACATCATTGAATATTCTCATATAATTGGATTGTGTCTGAAGTGAGTTCTTGGCAATGAGCTCAACACGTGCAAAATAAACCGAGGTCACATGAGAGAGACAGGTGCACAATACAGAACAGCTCACTACGCTCTTTAACATGACTCTGTACACCTTAACATTCATAGAAATGACTCTGGTATCTTCCCGAGACTAACGTTTTCACAGTGTTCTCCCCTGTAGTGTGATACTATCAAAACAGATTTCCAAACCAGAGAGCAGATGCCTGGAAACTGATACAGAAAGGTCAAAACACATGATTAATGACATCATTAATGACATCACAGTGTCATATTTAAGCTGCATGGTAACATTCAGTTCATGTACAGTGTCTATATGAGTTGATGTGTTGAGTCTGAAGTGCCATCTGTAGTCAATCCACAGGCCTCTAAACAGCAGCATTTATTGCACATATGATTACTGAGAGTCGTGCTGTTTTCTGTTACAGCCATCTGCCCAGGAGATCAAACCCCCAAAACACCCATCACATATTAACTACACAATTCTTAGACTATGTGTTTTCTTTCAGAACAATACAATCTACAGCTAAAAGTTCAACTATTTCCCTCCTAACCTTCTGACTTACTATTGAGAGCTAAAACTATGAACTCATTGAAACCAAATCGAACAAAGGAATACATATTATTTGATCAACTTAAACTGCATGAAAATTAGAAATGTTACGTTAGCAATAACGTGAAAAAAAGTTTAAGATGAGGCAATTAATTTATT
Source organism: Triplophysa rosa (assembly GCF_024868665.1). Classification (NCBI taxonomy): domain Eukaryota; kingdom Metazoa; phylum Chordata; class Actinopteri; order Cypriniformes; family Nemacheilidae; genus Triplophysa; species Triplophysa rosa. The sequence goes on from NC_079891.1 coordinate 1,071,844, forward strand.
GACTAAAATAAAAAAACAACTAAATCAGAAATAAAAAAAAGAAACTTACATGGAAGAATAAAAATAAATAATAAAAGGACAAATGCACAAAATTACAAATCACAAAATCGCAAAAAAATGAAAAAATATAAAAATGATAACTGAAAACTGAAAATATTGCTAATGCTAATAAATAAATATTATTTAATTAAATATTATAAATGATAATTGAAATAAAGTATCAAATAAATACAAAATATTTTCAAATAAAACGCAAGTAAAAACTATAAGAACTTTAACAAATGGTTTTCATTTAAGAAGAAGGTTAAAATATGTGATGAACTGCTCCCAATCTTCACTTCCACTATTAAAACTTAAATACTATCGCCCGTCGCTGTTAAACCAAAACAATGTTCAAATATTCACTTTTGGTGTTCCTCAAAAAACAAACAAAAACAACACACAATGTAAAAACGAGTAAATAACAAGGTCATATCCCAGAACTACTCTTCAAAAGTCCACCGCCTGCTGAATCCGTCTATGGTGAACATCTACAAATTCATCTCATTAGTGGATTTCTGCGTTGCTTATTGAAAACTAAGGAGCGAGTCTCTCAGAAAAGACGAGTCCTCCTGTTGACTAATCTCTCAGGCGGCTCGGCACGACTCGGTTAATAAGGGCCAAACTTCTTCTGTCCTGTTGTCTGCTCACACACTCTGACAGGAGCCAATTACCAGAAGCAAAAAATAACAGCCCACAGTGATAGCGGACCGCCCGACCGGCCTGTATCTTATATTAATGGTCTTGTGTAACCAGCTCTCAATCCAGCAAAGAGCTCAGAACAATGAGATGACAACCAGCGGCAGAAACACATTGTACAAATCACGCAGTGCTTGTCACACACATCCAGCCGCTCGTCTCCATCTCAAATATCCCTCCTTCTTTATGGCCGAACCCATTTGAGACACACCAGAAAAAAACCATGACATAATGACATCATTTATCCTTTTAACAACAGTACACAGCTGTTTAATAGTATAGTCTTTCTTGTGGCTCAGTGGTTACAGCATGGCGCTAGCAATGCCAAGGTCATGGGTTGAATCCCAGGGGATTGCACATAGTCGGAAACAAATGTATAGTACAATGTAATGTAATTCGCTTTGGATAAAAGAGTCTGCCAAATGCATAAATGTAAATGGCCATCACTAGTGGGCGGAGCCATAAATCTCAAGAGGGTGGGGCTACTCACTCATTGAATTTTACATGTATGTATTTAAATCGATTTGAAAGATTTAAGGGTTTTTGGGTGAACTATTACTTTAACACTCACTGACACAACTAATAAAATCATGAACTCAAAAAACGATGAGGACCAAATTCCAGAATTTCAATTTATAGAAAATTGGACAGACTTGTCCGAAAGATGCTGCAAGCAACACAACAACATTCATAAGCAAATACACATATTCCTGCACTTAAATGGTTAAAAATGTTAAAATTATGTCTTGTGTGTCTTCTTGTCTCGTGCTTTGTCCCATTAGTGTTTCATTCCCCTCACCTGCCCCGTGTAATCTTCCCGTTAGTGTTTCATTCCCCTCACCTGCCCCGTGTAATCTTCCCGTTAGTGGTTGATTCTCCTCACCTGCCCCTTGTTAACTTCCCTCGTTAGTGTTCCCTATTTGTAGCCCCAGTTTCTCCTTGTCGGTTTGTTCTTCATACAATGTTAGTGTTTAGTACCTGTCCAGATTATCTTGGTCTCGGGCCTTATAGTGACTTTTGGTTGTTTTTGCTTTAGTTCTTGTTTTGCTCCCTAGTGGGAGGTTTTTGTTATCGTGTTTGATCCCCCATTGTGGGTTTTTGTTTTACATTTCAATAAATATTTTCTTCTAACCCCTTACTGCTGTCTGCATCTGGGTTCTGTCAGCATTCCCTGACACGTTAGTTTCTGGCAGTCGTGGCCTAATGGTTCGAGAGTTTGACTCGTGACAAGAAGGTTGCCGGTTGGATTCTCAGGCCGGTGGGTAAAGACTGAGGTGCCCTTCCCGGGTGCTGCAGTAATAGCTGCCCACTGCTCCAGGTGTACGTGTGTTCACTTCTCTCTGGAGGTCACATTTCGGGTATGGGTCACCATACCTGACAAATAGGTCACTTTCACTTTACTTTTCACTCTTACCACCGAGCCTCTGCATTTCCTAATTACACAAAGGTTATTTAGTCAGTTCTGCTTATCTTTTAGTGTGTAGTTTGTGTTTCTATGTTCCTTCCATAAATAGTCTATCTATGAGATGTACATGTGTTCAGCTAAAATATGATTATAATGAATGAAGCACTTTACCCAAAACTGATTACAAATCTGAAAAAGTAAAACAACATTGACGTGGTTAGATAAACAAACTTTGAGCTGAAACAGAAAAAAAACTATGTTTTTTGTTTTTATCTCAAACACCCACTGACTCTTGAATGTTTTTTGACAAATTGTTTCCCAACAACAAAACAAACTTATTCTTACAGAAAGAAAATCACGGTTGAAGAAAATCTCATTTGTTTCTACTAAAGCCAATGCCATTTGTGTCAATCTCAAACGTGTCTCCGTGATGTCTCACGACTTGCCAACATACTTCAGTCTGCAGTTAAAAGTAAATTACATGTGAACTCAAACACAACTCTGCGCTCCTACTGTATGCCAACAATTGTCTCATGTGCGCCTATTTTAATTTGTCCCATTTTACAGAAAAACAACTGAGACAAAGTTGACAACTGAAACGCAGCTAAGAACTCGATTAAGTCTCCTGAACTTTGAAAGAGCAACATCTGAGCAATACAATCTCCCTGCGGGCATCCTTCATTTGTGCAGAATAAACAGATGCGTTGGAGAGGCTTGAGGGAAATGTCTGAAGAATTTGACAGCAAACAGAACGCGTCCCCTAAGCGTTTACTAATCTGCCCTTCAACCCCTTCAGTCTCGTCTGAGTGACAGCGTGTGTATTCGGCACACACACACACAGCCCGCGGCCATTTCATTTGCACCTTAAAGTCAATGCAGAAGGTGAAGGAAGGATTAATGGAGAGAGTTGAGCTCCACAGAAAGTTACGCTCTCCGGTGAGTTCTTCATTTGTATCGAGATTATATGAATCTCATCAGCGTCTGAAAACACACAAAACACAGTTTTCATTAAATACCAGTGTTTACTATGAAAAGTAACACACTTGAAATTTAAATGAACCTCTAACTCTCATGTAAGGCATCCTTGATTGCTGCGTAGCAACACCCTGGCAACGGAGGTTATTCAAATGTTTGTTGCAAGTGACTCACTTCCTGGTTCCAGTAGATGGCGATATGATTGTGACTCACAATAGCCTCATCCAGATGATCAGACCACACGATCGAACATACCACTTTTCTTCCTCACCATGGCAACAACCTAGCGAGATTTTTCAAAAAATCTATTCGCAATTTAGCATCTTTAATTATTTAGGAAAATGTTTATCATGTTTGGTGACAATCACACAAATCCCTTAAGATTAGTGTTTATGATCTCACCGCATGCACTTTTGACAAAATCCAACATGGTTGACCACCTGCTGGAACCATAAGCAGATGTGGACAAAAATTAAGAGATAGCGGCAACATGATTTTTTGTTTTCCTGAATTTGCTTTTTGTAGGTACACATTTACGTAAAATGCTCATTTTTGCTTCATTCTGTGAACTAGTGACTACATTTCTCCCAATTTCCAAATGAAAATACTGTGTTTTATTAGCAGAAAATTGAACTTCACCGAGGACGTGCAACATGCTGAAAAGTGGAGAGATCCCTTCATTTTTCCAGCTAAATTTAATGCCAAATGGATTAATGGCAAATGACTCTGACATGTGTGCCAACTTTTATGAGTTTTTGATCACGTAAGTCCCTCAAAACACCCTGAAGCCTTGAAAAAATGAATAATCCTCATAAAGAGAATAGAAAGGGCCTTTTACACTTTGAGAGCTATAGGGAGACCCAGCGGTGATTATAATGGAGACATGAAGTTTCAACAAATTAACAATGATGCAATGAAACGACTCGATGAGCACGGCTGCCTTTCCTGTTCTTTATTTTTTCCTTCAATACTTAAGGTGCGTCATGTAGAAAGGGTGTCGATCTGATTTCCAGTCACAAATAGGTGATATTACAGGACACTCTTACTCCAAGAGTGCCTCCTGGACAAAAAACTTGTCATGTCACATACTGTGCTGTACCGATGAAAGACACATTCAGAGATTTAAAATCTTTGATAGTTTGACAAAGAGAATTTAGCATCAAGCCATTGATTCCTCTTTCTGAACACACAGAGAGTCACTGTCCTCTCAAATAAAAGCGTCTCAGAGTAAAACAGACAGACGTGTCAGCGAGGCTGGAACAGGAGGCGACATGCCCAGATGAACATCCCCGAGCTCAGCGGGACCCGAGCGCTCCTGCCAGCTCTCACACTGGGTGCTGTTGAATCTACGAGTCGTGGAGACGCTCTGTTTTCTCTGAGATGGTGACACCATGCAGCGCGGGAGAGAAAAGACAAGCGCTTCACCTCTGACAGCTGACGCATCTCAACATCACATAGCAGAGACCTCAGCGCTACACCAGATCTCAACGCTCATTACAAGCATTACACACACACGCACACTTCCACTTCTCATATTCACCTGAACAAAAAAAACATTTAAAGGGGCTAGTATTTTACAGGGTGTGCTGTCATGTGGGGTAAATTGCCACAGATCATCCACTGGTGGAAATGGGTGGGACTTACTGGTGGGATTCTACTTATGTTTTTAAACCACGGATGCAGAAAATCCCAATGTATTTATGTATGAAATTTGCTTGTTTTGAGACTATTAAATGGATTAAAGATGGAAACTCTCTAGATTTTTAAATGGAGCAGCACTAAGAATATCCCATTAAATCTTTAATGAGATGGTTTTCAAACAAACAATTATGAAGTCAAATTATTTACCTATACATTGTAAGAAAACACATATGTGACAACTTGCCCCAAACTGACATTTATGGAATAAAAGGAACCTGCAAAATTTTGTTTACAATGTTACCAATTTAAAGGGACAGTTCATCCAAAAATGAAAATTCTGTCATCGTTTACTCACCCTCGGGTTGTTCCAAAACTGTATACATTTATTTGTTCTGCAAAACACGAAGGAAGATATTTGGAAGAATGTCAGTAACTAAACAGAGCTCAACCCCCACTTACTGAAATAGTAGGGAAAATAAATACTGTGGGAGTCAATGGGGGGAGAGAACAAAGAAATATTTACAGGTTTGGAACAATCTGAAGGTGAGTAAAGGATGATAGAATTTTTGTTTTGGGTGAACTGTCCCTAAGTATTTATATCACAAAACAAAACCCCTGCTAGAAAATAACACCACAATAAATATCTGCAGAACATTCCTAAAGGATACAAATCCCTGTGTGGTGGCGTTGTGATATACAGTAAGTGTTTCCTAAAAATATCCCGTTTCCTCCCAGCACATGTAAAGCTGAAGCTGGTGAATTCTTCTGGAGTCTGCTGTAATTACAGCTTCTCTTCTGGCGCTGGTGGTTAACTTCAGACAAAAGAACTTTATTCAAACAAAACCCAAGAAAACTTTGCTTTCTCAAAGTGCGAAGAGTTCACAGAAGGAAAGAGCCTAAACAGAAACGAATCACGAGACGGTTCAAAACAATCTTCAAATCACAATAAATGACATGTACTGCAATTAAATGATTAAATTATGTTGTAATCAAAATAAAAAAATGAACTCAATGAAGTGAAAACCTTCGGGAGCAGGATATCCAGATGAAAAGAGCTTTCGGGGGAAGCGTCCTTGAAGAAGAAGACAAGTAAATAAAGAAAGGCTTCGGCCTTCATGAGCTTACACTCAATTTACAAATGGAAGAAATCCATCATAGCTGTTATTCTCTCAAGAGCGCATGTCGTACAAAAAACCCATTAAAGAGAACCACTAAAGAGCCTTCAGGAGATAAAGAACCCGGCCGTGGTTTTCTAAGAGGTCACCACCTCCACACCTACAGAGAAATAAGCAAAAAACTCCATGCTATACAGCATAAAACACAGAAAACACAGCTGAAATTTTAGATTGAACTTATCACGCTACAGTGTTTACTGGACGTTCTGTTTTGAGAAAGCAGCTGTGGAGGGAGTCCAGCGCTGCCGGCGTGTTCTGTTGCTCTTGAGTCCGGACAGCTCGAATCATTCGGGGATCAATGCATTTCAAACGCCTTCGGTGAAGAAAGTTGGATCTCACATAGAGGAAATCAGACGAGTGCAAACATTATAAACCGCAGGACTCAGACTTCTGGTGTGAAGACATTTGTGCTTCAAATGAGGCATTTGTAAATTGTAATGGGCCAAAAACAGCTCGGTAGGTGCAACACTGCTGGTTTTTATTTTCGTGTTTCCAAGCAGACGTCTGCACGAGGTGATGTCTTCAATACACCAAAGAATCAGTTAATATAATTAGTTAAATGTTACGAGAACTTATTAGTATTGATATAATATTATATTATATTAGGTGGGTAAAGATAAAGCTCATGATTGAATACAATACTGGGTTCACATTATGATATGTTTCACTATATCATTTTTTATTTTCAAAACTTTTTCAGTACATAATTCAAATGTATAAATAATATGTAAATAAATAATAGTAAGTAAAAAATAAGTGAAACATAGGCAAATTATCATTATTATCATCATTATTCATTTACTTATTTATTTACTATTTTTTATCTACTTATTAATTATCATTATTAGTAATATCATTATTTTATTATCATAATAATAATCTTCGTTTTTATTATTTATAATAAAGTATTATTAATAATAATAAAGTAAATTAGTAACAACTGAATAGTAACTAAATTTGACATAAAATTAACATTAAGGGAGCTAAACCGTAAGAAAGAACCTCTTCAAGCAATAAAAGCACACAATAATAAAAAACACATAAATGCAGGTCACATTCTCAACCAATAGGAATTAAACAGATACATATTAAAAACCGTCACAGCTCTACATCACATACAGATTTTTTTTGTCATGATATATCACGCGTGTATATATCGTTACAGCCCTATATTTCACAGCACATCACGTTTCCTTTGCAAACAATTTCACAACACAATTAACCCTGAGGATACAGGTTAAGTGTCTGGAGCGACGGCACGTGTCATATCTTTATATTTTTATGATTCTAACGGCCGGTAATTACGGCTACAGTCACGGCGAGTCTCTCGACGCGCTGACCTACTCCGTAAATATCATTTCATACAGCGAGTCACTTCACGTCTCCTGTACACACACAGCCAAAATAACACAACCGACAGGGAAGTTTAAACAGTTGCTTAGCAACAAATGACTTTCCAACAATTACAGGCACTTATGATCCGCACATAAATTCCGGCTAATGAGTGTGCTTTAATATCCGATGGGAGCTGAACGCAACACCTCGAAGACGCTTCTAAGTTTGGCGGCGGTGTTTTCTGTCTGACACTGAAGCGTTAATGTAAGATCAGCACGTAACAATGACTGTGTGATCCAGACGTCTGAACTTCACATAATAATACTCACAAGAAAATCACTTTAATTACTGGCTGGATATACAGTTACCTGCTGTTATAAAGAGTAAACAACCCAACACTTTATCACCATTACATTACTGTCAATAAACCCATGTGATGTGATAGGCAGGACTAAAACATTGAATATGGCATTATCAGACAGATTTGTTTTTTACTTATTTATTTATTGTAACGTTTAATACAATTACTTATTACTAATTACTTTCTTTATCCTACATCAACCTCGATTAGTTAATTGATTCAAGGATAGACATGAAAAGTCTCTCTTTCAATTCATTCAAATACATCATATACAACTACATAAAGTACTCTTATTAACCGACCAAATTAATACAAATGTGAGAATTATACATTAAAGCACGGATTTTAAAGTTAGACTTTGAATTTTGATGTCAATTCCACTATTGCACACACACATATATATATTACACACAGTATTTAGTTTAATTACATCAGAAGTAACTGATTAATTTACAGGAAATTACAGGATTACACTGTAAAAAAGTACTGGCAGAAAATTACCAGTAGATTTTCCTTTATTTTACGGACATTTCCGTTAATGCTTAAATGTAATTTAATGCAGTGCAAAGTGTAAAATACAGGTAAAACAACCGTAAAAAATGAATACGGAAAACTCTTTCATATTAATACAGTATATTGTGCCCCTTTTTACGGATTTGTTTAGAGTGTAGAGTGTAGAGTAATCCCTTACTTTACTTTTTCAAGGGGAAAGTAATTAAATTACAGTAACTAATTACTTTGTAACTTGTTACACCCAACACCGAAAAAAGTTACGCTGACGGGTGTCAATTATAAACATCTAATCTCACGTTGTTTAATAGTTTTGACAGAAGGTTGTTTTAATCATCTTAACTCATTATATTCATGTGTAAATGAAGAAATACATTCCTGCCCACTCTATACGGATAACATGACAGCATCTTTAAATATGATATTGTTCACTCTTACACATGCATTGTGTAAATTAAAAAAGGCCTTTTCTGTCTTAAACTGAAGATTAACGACTCAAGTAGAGCACAAAGTCATAAAAGTGGGCACCAGTAAAAGTTTCTTCTCTGAACGTTAACAAGGCTTTTGTATCCGTGCTCCCCGGGGACAGAATTATCCTCCCTGCAAACCGCTCCTGGAGATGACACCACGCTGCCATCCACATTCATTTAAAGCAGTTTACTGTGAGGAGGCTGATAAATATGCCCATCAGACACTTATTTATTTATATCAACCTGCTTCTGTCACACTACCGCACTCTTGTTTTAGAAAAGAGGATTGTGGGACGGGTTACACTACATCTTTATAAATGCACCACTGAAAATGTTCATCATACAAAAATAAAAGACACTACCATAAATTGCACAGGCTATATTTTCTATGTTTGGTTTCTAGTAGCTTTTGTTTTAGTTTCAACAGGCAATATATGATCAGATGCATTAAATGAATGGGCATTATGTGATAATTGTGCATTATTTGTCATTTCTCCCATTATACGAAACCCTATCACAACATACACGTGACTCATTTCCAGCCAATGAGAGTCTCTATAACAGAGTTCCTGGTTTTTCAGTAAAAGTACTTTCACCCCTGAGCATTACGTCCTCTTCTGGCCTTCATCTGGTCATCATGAGTAGAAAAACATACATCCCCGAAGAATCTTAAAGAAACGACATGAGTCATTCAGTGAACATATTCATGTGCAAAGGGCCATTATAGATAATCCTGTCCAGAAACGACTCTCGTGTGTTTCTAATTAGCCACTAAGAGTGAAAACTAATACTTGATTTCAAAGTTTGCTTCCGTCTTCAAAAGCACCTCTCTGAAATGAAGCATAAACACATCTTTAGGTACACGAAAATTGATTTAAAAAGGAAAATTGGTAGGATATTAATGTTGAATTTTAGTCGTTGTTATGACCACGGCTTGCTTCCGTGGTTACATGTAAAGGTTACCGGGTTTCTTTCTTTGTATGTGAACTTGAACATTTGTAAGACGGTAGAATGTATTCGATTTGATTTTTAAAGTTTGATCTTGTCAAGGTTGTTGGAGTTCAATAGTCACATGTGAGCTTTAGGCCCAGTTTCACAAACACGGCTTAGTTTAAGCCAGGACCATGCCTTAGTTGAATTAAGATATTTATGTCGCTTTTATAAAATGCCATAGAAGAATACATTACTGGTGAGCATCTCGAGACAAAACAATGGCACTGATATATTTTAAGAGATTTCTGGGCAAGTTTTATTTAGTTAAGACAGGTCGCACATTCATTGTAGTCTGGGACTAGCCTTAAGCCCTGTCTGTGAAACCGGGCCTTAGTGTTTCTGTGTCTGCTTTGATAATGCAAACTGAAGAAAGTGGGAAAAATGTCCAGAAACCAGTTTGACCAGTTGAACATATATCTGTATGACCACCAGAAATGTATTAAAGATTAATGACAAACAGCAGAACTATTAAATTAAGCACAACTTTGAATTAAACATGTTTATCCACAAAAGGTACAAAAAACAAATATTCTTTTAGAGGTTTGGAGACTATTCTAGACTGAAGTTGTTTAGATAAGTCCCACGAATTGAACGTACTACCATCCGTGTTTATTCATCTACATTTGTCTCCTACCTCCTTATTTACTTACAACAGCAAATTCTTAACAGTATTTTATCCAACGGTCCAATCACGAGTTCTCATTCAACCGTCCATCTGCACTATTTTGTAGACCTCAGACTCAAAAAGGTTTTTGAAAAGCATTTGTATCCGTTCTCTAAATATCCCGTGTGCTCCAGCTCGACATGATTCATCCCTCATTATTCATCGTATGCCACACAAATGCCCATCAACCAGTTATGAGTAATGGATTTGTCATAACCCATCACACGAGGACTCCATCGGTCGCAGGGAGCGTGGGATTGTAGCAGGCAGATGCAGTCGGCTCTCTGGCTGCGTGTTTGTCAGTGTGCCGTGAGAGAGAGAGAGAGGTCAGAGAAGGTCACTCTGTACCCCTCACACCTGGCTGTACCTGGGAATGACGGACAGCTCTCAGGACGGGTCACCGCAGGCCCGGCACACAGGTGCTGGAGCACAGCGGTGGCATGAAAACACTTGACCCAATTAATGTCACACACACACACAAGAGCCGGTCCACAGACGCTCATTACAGCAGAAAGACACTGAAGCTTAACCAAGGCCCTTAAAGGGACAGTACACCATAAAAATTCCTTCATTTGTAAACCTACATGTGAGTCTTTCTGCGGTGGAACACAAAAGAAGATATTTTGAAAAATGTCTCAGTGGTTTTGTGTTCAAATGTAAGTCAACGGGGTTCAGTGTTGTTTGATCATCGACATACTTCAAAATATCTTCTTTTGTGTTCTGAAGAAGAAAGAAACTCACGCAGGTTTGGAATGACATGAGGGTGAATAAATGATTATTGAGAATATAGAATATGAGAGGCAAATAGTTAAATGCTCTCTCATTTGTAAGTCACTGGATAAATGAATAAATGAATAAATGTAAATATACATTTGAGATTCAGACTGTAGGATTTACTAACCTTACGGCACAAGCATTCAGTAACACAGGCATCCATTAATGTCGGGTTTCTGCCACTTTTATCTGTTTTATTTCTTTTTTTACATCCTCTTGTAAAACGTCAACAGCCCGGGTTGCCACTTTGTGGACCCACTTAGTGCACAAGTTTAAAGCAAACAAACAAGACCACTGCAAACACTGCGCTGCTGATGCATCATTTAAACTAAACCTTTAAACTCAACTAATTCATTAAAGTCTAAATCTTGATCCTTTAATCTGAAACTTGAACTAATATAATTAACTGACATTGTACATTGCTTTGTGTGTTAACGTGTTTGTCTGGGGTTTTCGGCCGTGCCCTGTGACTGGTCTGCATGAAATTGTGTCTGCACAGTATGGAATTCACTTTTACAGTCCTGACAGCAGAACTACAGTTTGTGTCTTGTTGCTGCTGGGCAAAGTCAGACATTGAGTATTTTTAGGCGTGTGGTACAAGCCGGGTTACCAGTGTAATTGGTGGACTAACTAGAATAGCTTCATTTGGAGAGCTGTCACGCGGCTCGGGGACCTGCCGTGCTGACAAATGCAACACAAATCTCAACAAAAAACACACTTTCTGTGTCTGTGTGTCTCTCTCTTATGACCTAAAGTCATTAGAGACGCGGCAGAATGCAGTCCAAGCGTCTCAACAGTGTTCGCTAAGTAAAGTTTGAGCCGTGTTTGTCACTCTTAAACAAACATCATGATTTATAATTCACATCTAGAGTTTAATGTTTAAGGTTATGTGTTTGTGTAGATCACTATAAGCACATAAGAGACATGTCGTCCTATCAGACAATGCTAATAAAATCTAATGGTGTCAATCCAAGCAAACCGTCACATATTCGGTGTCCAGCCAACAGCACATAAACTCTCAATATAACCTTTTAACAGCACATAAAACATCAAGAGGTAATAAAACACCAGCTTGTGTGTCCAGAGCTCGATAAAATAACAGCTGACCGGACCGGCACACAGCGCTCAGAGAAAGACACATCTACCACCTGAGCGAGAGGGCGGTTCATGAGCTTTACACAATGGTTTCATATTTTACCCACCAGTAAAAAAATCTGCCTCTCTTTAACATTTACATATATGCATTTGGCAGACGCTTTTATAAAAAAGTGACTTACATTGCATTATGCTATACATTTGTTTCTAAGTATGTGCAATCCCTGGGATCGAACCCATGACCTTGGCGTTGCTAGCCACACAGACATTAAACATTGTTTAACAAAAGGTTGACTAGCAGAACTGAACATCAATTTCCATATTTTTTAGACTCCCATTTTTTATATTATTATGCATGTTTCATACATGCACTGTGCTTGAACAAATTGTCGTTAGAAAACTTTCTTAGAATATTTTACCACATGAAGTCAGGCACTAGTTTTGATGGGTTTTCTCATTATCCAGATCCAGTCCTGCCACTGGTGCTCAATACAAACCTCGACTGTACCTGCGGGGCTGAGGACTCGAGTTCGGGTTAAAATCAGGCCACTCAAACTGGAAACAGTGTGAGAGAGAAAGCCTCATCTGATCATGAAGAACAGCAGGTTTGACCTTCCTAAAAGCCAGTGTTATGTGTTTTGCAGTACATGCGTGTGTGTCTGTGTGTCTTCAGCAGTGTCGGTCAGTGATACGACAGACGTGTGCTGCCTCTCGGCCTGTGACGTGTTCAAGGACAGAGCTCTGCATCACTGCCGGAAGCCTCCTTCGGTACAGTCCATTAGATGATGGTGAGACCATGAAGCATCTGTGGAGAAGAACATCAGAGTTAGCTATGATGATGATGGCCATCAGATGGAAACATCAGAAACACTTCACCCTTTCTATTTAGATTTGATATAAAACAGCATAATGTCTGGTCTGCTCAAAACACTCCAATACAAAAGAGACCCAAACATTATTTATTCAATACGTTGCCCTTGTGCCACATTAAAGATCATATTAAATGTATGACATACAGATCTCAGTGATGAAAAACTGCTACACTTTTACAGCTTCATGTTTCTCTTTGTCATTAAAAAGTAGAAGTGTGTGTTTGGAAAACATTTATCAAACATTCAATTTATCCTCAGAACCCTCTTGTGATTTTATGCCTCTATTAGAGCGAGACCATATGCTCCACACATTTACTGATTTATTACTGCCAGCCCAACATTAGACCCTGTGTAACTTAATTGATCACATTCAGACAGGAAGTGCAACATGTGAATGAATCAGACAGGAAATGCAGCGTGAATGAATCAGACAGGAAATGCAGCGTGAATGAATCAGACAGGAAGTGCAGCGTGAATGAATCAGACAGAAAGTGCAGCGTGAATGAATCAGACAGGAAGTGCATCTTAAATTAATCGGGCAGGAAGTGGTGTGTGACTGTTTCAGACAGGAAGTGCAGCATGAATTAATCGGACAGGAAGTGCAGCAGGAATGAATCAGACAGGAAGTGCAGGGTGAATGAATCAGACAATAAATGGAGCGTAAGTGAATCAGGCAGGAAGTGCAGCGGGAATGAATCAGACAGGAAGTGCAGTGTAAATGAATCAGAGAGGAAGTGTATAAGGCAGGAAGTGCAGCGGGAATTAATCAGACAGTAAATGGAGCGTGAATGAATCAGGCAG